>NC_143578.1:222948528-223091468 GCF_048544385.1 Mastigoproctus giganteus | reverse complement strand
AAATTAGGAAGTACATGAACCTAAGAAATGAGATCAAGGAGATGTGGCATATGCAAGAAGTATCGACCATCCTGATCATCGTGTCAACCACCAGTATGGTACCAAAGACTCTACATAGCAGCAGCAGCAGCCTAGCAGCAATAGGTCTCCCAGAGAACACTTACAAGAACTCCAGAAAGTTGCAATCCTGAACACCTGTAGGATAGTCAGAGATTTCCTCGACCAACAGTAACACCAGACATTACAGGGACCCTGTGTACTTGGTAGCAATACCCGTCACGGAGTGGAATCCCCCAATCAGGAGAAATAATAATAATAATTAATAATAATAAAAGCCTTCCGTTTTTATTGAGGAATTTTTTAATCATCATTGGGAGATGGGAGAAGCATATTTGTGGACTACCTACAGCTTTCTCAGTTTCTCCAATAAGCAGATATTAAAAATTAAAAAAAAAAAAAAATTATTTTAGAGGTTAAAAAATAGAGGTTAAAATTGTTGAAGAGACGATTAAGATTAAGATGTTAGATAATCGAATATCTGATCAATTTCTGCCATTTGAGGCTAGAAAAATTATCCAGTGTGATATAAAAAGCCGAAGAGTTCAAAAGTTTATTAAAAATGAAATTTGTAAAATAATCAGAGAAGTTTACCTCAATATAGTACGCAGAACACTTCCGTATGAGATACTCTCCAGAAAATGTTTTGCAATTTTTTCGTTAAAATTCTTTTAATTAATTTTGCTATTTTTAAATTGATTTTTAATTGTGTTAAATTGATTTTTAATTGTCGTAAATTGAGTTTTATTGGGTTAAATTGATTTTTAATTATTTTTTAATCTAATGTAAGTTTTTCGTTTTATTTTTAATCTAATGTAAGTTTTTCGTTTTATTTTTAATCTAATGTAAGTTTTTCGTTTTATTTTTAATCTAATGTAAGTTTTTCGTTTTAATTTCTGGAGAGTATCATACGGAAGTGTTCTACGTACTATATTGAGGTTAACTTCTCTGATTATTTTACAAATATTGATATCAACGTAGAATGTACTGAGCATTACAGCTCTGGTTCATACTATATAAAAATGAAATTATAGATTTTTTTTATTCGACGGCTAAAAATTATTTAGAAAATTGGTCGAAACCCCTAGAACAATTCCAATTCTTAAACTGGATGCTAATGAAAAACATTCCAAAATAGGAGGATATAGAAAGCAATCATTTGAAAAAAATTGAAATGAAGTTTGATGAAAATTTATTATATGATCAGTTTGGAGTTTTAAAAAAAAATGCCATAAACAAAGTCGAAAATAATAAAGAATGTTCTATACTTTTTGTTCTCAGTTTTTATTCTTCAAAAAGTATAGAACTTGTTCTATACTTTTTTGCTCTATCCACAGAGCTTAAATTTACAATAGCTGGAGCAAGAACTGTTGAATAGAGTAGAGAATATAGAAATAATTAGTTAGCTCCAGGATGGCAATTTGAAGCCAAGCCCGACAAAAACGTTAAAAATAGACGGTACTGAAGCAGAGAATACAATGTACCAGAGGCGTGCAGTCCCGAGGGAGCCATGGACACGGGCACCAACGTTCAAGGGGCGCCTGAAAACCTGAAACTTACATACACATATGAAGAAAATTTTAAGGAGGGCGCCAAACTGTAATTGGCACCCAGGCGCAACATACCATAGGAACGCTCCTGCAATGGACTGATCACTAATGAGCGTAATAGATTAGAGAGAAGTACAGTTAATGCAATTATTACATGTGTTTTTAATTTGAGGGACGTAAACTGCACAGATTTTAAGAACAAAATTAAAAATAACAAAGATCTGTTAAGTGCTCTGCTAAATATATTAATAAAAAAAAGTTTTCATATTTATTGCATAAATTTGTTGTTCAAATTTAAGAATTGTATTCTGTCTTTGTCAATTCTACGTTTTGAAACTAAAAATGAAAAAAAAAAAAAAAAAGTATCTTTTTTATTAAAACAAAATTCCCCCACATTTTTTTTCCGACAGATGGACCCCCCCCCCCCCCCGATAACATCACCATAACGTCAGTGTCTCGGTTTTGTGTTCTTCTAATATGGAAACCCTAATAATAACTCTTAGCTTGGACTTTCATCAGCTCACAAAAGCTCTTACGAAGCTCTTTCTTGCTGAACATAAAGGGAAGTAGCGTTTAGGGGATACAAACTTAAAACAAATTGTTAATAAATAATATTTCACAGTTTCAGTTGTGTGAACAAATTACAGTATTATCATTGTACAAGTAAATCATATGTTTTCTTTGTGTTTTCATATTTTTAACGAGCCAAATGTCCATAACAATACATGTGATAAATAAGTAACAGATCATTTGCACTGAGATATCGTTGACACACCTGTTAGGCACATTGCGAATTCGAGCAGCACGAGCTAGATAAAGGAAAGCCTCCACACTCAAACGTGTAATCGTCATCCAGTGGAGGCTGTTTACGGACTTAGATTAGATTTAGATAATCTGCATCAGAACCATAAGTTGCATGCCAAGATAGCAGTGTGTACAAGGAAAGATTTAAATAAAAACCGAACGAACATATATTTCTTAAAAATCAATTTTTTTAAAAGTACGACACACCGCCCATATATCCAGAGTGATGAGTAAAGAATAACTTTTATCTTATGCACTAATAAAAAATTAAAAATTAGAAAAATTAGAAAGAGTAAAGTCTAATTTATACCTTATGCAAGAAATCTAACATTAGCATTGGCATTTGTAGAGGCACTTGAAGCAAAAGAAAGCAAGCTGATACAGCATCAGCCAAAAAAATAAAAAAAATAAATAAAAAACCCGCTTGCCATTACACCCATCCATTCGCTCTAAAAGTTATTATTGTTATTATTATTATTAGCCATATAGTGCAAGGAAACCTCAGGCATATGTTACACCAGCCAAAAAAAATTTGACTTCTCTGAGAGAGAGAGAGAGAGAGAGAGAGAGAGAGAGAGAGAGAGAGAGAGAGAGAGAGAGAGAGAAGTAGGAGGGAATCACCAAAATTGAGAAGAATGATGATATCCAGCTCAGGGCCCTGGGTGTGCCAAGCCCACACTTGCAAGATGTGAGCCCCTGTAGTTTTTGGTCCAGTTCTTCCTTCAATTTTTTTTTAAAATATGAACTTCCACAACGACAGTTGGAAGTTTGTTCCAGAAATCAACTACCCGCAGCCTAAAGGCAAATTTCCGCACGTCAGTATACGACTGGTTTTCTCAAATTGAATTTATGTCCCCCTCAGATTCGCAATATGAGCAAGAGGAAGAATCCCATTGGCATTGAGCCTACAAAAACCATTCAAGGGCCTATACACCTCAATCAGATCACCTCTGAGGTGTCTAGTCTCTAGACGCTGTAATCTGCAGAACTTAAACCTTTATTGATAAGAGGACTCCTTCGTTCCCCTCACCAATCTTGTAGCCCTTCGTACATGCCCAAGCAACTTTACATCCTTCCTAAAATGAGGCCTCCAGACCTGTATTTAGTACTCAAGGCGTGGCCTGACCATTGTTTTATACAAAGGGATAATCACCTCCTTATCCATGCGAGCAAAATTCCTGTATATCATTGAAAATACCCAATGACCTGCTCTGGCAGCCTGTCTGCACTGCTCTGAAAACTTCATATCTTACTGCACAAATATCCACAAGGCAGTGGCGGGTTGTCCTATAGGCAAAAAAAGACATCTCCTAAGGGCCTCGATCAGATGGGGGGGGGGGCTCAAAAATCATGTTACAAAAATTCATTGATGTTTTTTTACTAATATTTAAAAATTTTTTAAACTTTTTTCTTGGAAACTGAACTTTCTACCTGCCAAGGTCAATGAACTTTACTTGAAGAGTAATTTGGAAAATAACGTTTCTTTCAAAAATGGTTTTACTGATTTTGATGAAATTTTATATTGAGTTCTTATGTCATATAATTTGTTTGTTTTATTGTCACAATAAAATTATATTGAAAATGTTGTTTATTAGATTTTTCTTTACATAGTGCCCCTAAATTCCAAATTGTCTTGGGCGCTATAGATGGGAACCCAACTGGGAAGATATAGATGGGAACCCAAATTCCATTTTGCCTTGAGTCCAATGAAGGTATAACGTGCAAATACCACAATGCCTTTTTCATAATCTATTACCCTGAATGTAGTACCACAAAATTGGTATATTTCTCTGGGGTTATTGCTACAGTATGCAGTACTTTGCATTTGTCAATGTTAAACTTAAGTTGTACCTATCAGCCCATCTGCCCAACTTTTCAAGATCCTATGGCAGTAGCATACTATCATTAGTGTCATTAACAACCCTGCCAACCTTCGTAACATCTGTAAACTTAGATATTAACCCCGATATACCATCATCAATATCATTAATAAATACAGAAAACAACAATGAGGCCAACACTGAAACCTGTGGGACTCCACTAATAACATTACTCCATGAAGGGAAGTGCCCATTGATTAGCACTCCCTGTCTTCTCCCACTCAACCATCCTGGTATCCATTGCACCAACTTGCCCTTAATGACATATTGTTCCAATTTGTACTAGTCTTCCATGTGCAACAGTATCAAAAGCTTTCGTGAAATCAGGAGCGGATTAAGGTCGGTTGAGGCCCCGGGCGCAGAAGAAAATATTGGGCCCCTTAAAAAAAAGAGAGAGACGGGGAAAATAAAAATACATGTTAACCATTTTTTTAAATAAATAAAAAATATTATGTACTATTAATGTTTTATTTCCAATAAAATTTGAATATAATATATGTATAATATAATTAATAATAGCATAATAATAATAATCACAAAGTTTTGAACTAATATGTTCAACTAATTTGTTGAGATTTTGCGTGGGCCCTTCAGAAGTCGGGGCCCAGGGCGCGCGCCCGGTGCGCCCGCCGTTAAATCCGCCTCTGCGTGAAATCCAAGTACTGTACGTAGAACACTTCAGTATGATACTCTCCAGAAATTAAAACGAAAAAAATCGAAAAACTTACATTAGAGTAACAAATAGTTTAAAAAAAAAAATTAAAAATCAATTTAACACAATAACACTCAATTTAACACAATTAAAAATCAATTTAACGCAATTGAAAATAAGAAAATTAATTAAAAGAATTTAACGAAAAAATTGCTAACGATTTTCCTTCCTGAAGTTGCCAACGCTTATCGACCATATCTGTTCAAAAAATCCCCCATAATTATGTGTATCGATAGGTTATACCTGGAGAGAAAGGAAATGAATGAATGAATGAATGAAATAAATAAATAAATAGCTTGTCAGCAAAAAGCATTGTCAGCATCAGGAAGAAAATTCATTAGCAATTTTTTCGTTAAATTCGTTTAATTAATTTTTCTTATTTTTAATTGCGTTAAATTGATTTTTAATTGTGTTAAATTAAGTTTTATTGTGTTAAATTGATTTTTAATTATTTTTAAACTATTTGTTACTCTAATGTAAGTTTTTCGATTTTTTTCATTTTAATTTCTGGAGAGTATCCTACGGAAGCATTCTACGTTCTATATTGAGGTTAACTTCTCTTATAATTTTACAAACCAAATTAAGAAATATTACAAAAAAAAATTAATAGCTCATTAACTTAATAATAAGCGCCATAAGCATCACCTAATTTGAAAAGTAACATAAATGAAAACAGTGTTTACATATAAAAAAAAAAAAAAAAAAATCACGAATATGGAAGAAGCCCAATAAAGACATCAATGCAAAGAACCTCTTTGAGGGAAACTGGTGCTAGTAACCTTAATTTTAATAATTTTCATGTGATGATATACACTGGTTAAAGAAAGTGCATCACCTAGGAATTTCACATTTCTAATCCTTTTTTGCGATGGTTAGTACATTAATATTAGCATCACAAATAGAAATATAAACAAAAGATATTTATTAATAGTTAAGGCAAAGCTAAGTACTATTTGATAGGTGCTCTCAAAATAGGGGCAAAGGTTGATGACGTTGTAGAGCGAATATCATCTTTTAAGGGCACAAAAGGTGATATAGTTGTACACGTTGGCACTAACGATATTAAGAGTAGGAGACCGGCAGAATTACTTAACAAGTACAGGTCACTGTTGAACAAAAGCCGAGAATTAGGGTTGAATTTGAAAGTGTCTGCAATTCTGCCCAGACACGATAGGAGGGAGTACATGATGAGAGCCTTGTCGATCAATTCGGCCCTGGAAAGATTGTGCAAGGCTCAATGGGTAGAATTTTTTTCAGCCTGGACTATACTTGTTAACAGGAGGGATTGCTTCTACAGGGATGGGATACACTTAAATAGAAAGGGTGCAAGAATATTTGCTGATGCTATCGAGGCAGTGTTAGGTGGGTCGGAAAACTGCTAGCTTGGGGGGAGACAAAGACCAATAGATTGACAGTAGCCACTGGCAGAGGTGAAAGAGATTCTTGCACTGCTTCTATTAGAATGAGCAGAAGCCTGAAAAACAAGATGCATGGTATTTCAGAGACTGCTGGGAGCCATTGCGGTACAAGTAAACACATGGGTTGTGTTAGGGTAGCTAAGAATAGAAACAGGTGCAGGTATACTTGCGTGTACACCAATGCTAGGAGTTTAGTAAATAAATTTGATGAATTTGAGGTATTGCTCAAAACATCAAAGGCAGATATTGTTGGGATATCAGAGACGTGGTGTCACACAGATATAAGGGATGCAGAAATGCAATTTGGGGAGTACAACGTCTACAGAAAGGATAGACAGGATAGGAAGGGGGGAGGGGTTATGCTATTAGTTAAGAAACACATAAAAACCAAGGAAGTGAAGCCAGTCGACATCGCTGGACAATACAGTGTTGAGTCAGTTTGTTGTGACATAAGCATTGGGAGATCAAAATTGAGAGTAGGAGTGTGCTATAGGCCTAATGACTCTGATGAGTATAATAAGGAACTGTACAGGGAAATAGAGTGGGCCAGTAAATCAGAGAGTCTTATAATGGGAGATTTTAATTTCCCAGATATTGACTGGAATTTGGTGGCTGGTTACTCACACACTAGCAGGGCTTTTGTGGATTTATTGGATGATTGTTTTCTACATCAGCATGTTCGTGAGGCAACTAGAGGGAGTAATACTCTTGATTTGATTATCAGCAGTGATTCTTCATGCATTAAGAATCTGCAGATAAATGAACCACTAGGTGGCAGTGATCACAGTGTGCTGAAGTGGGATTTACTGAAAGAGGTAACTACCATTAGGGATAAAGGGAAGGGTTATTGCTTCCGTAAAGGCGACTACGATGGACTGAGACAGTATTTAAATTCTATACAGTGGGACCAACTGATGATGTTACCAACAGCAAATTCAAAATGGGAAGCATTCAAAGAACTTATCTTGGAAGCTACTAGGCTTTACATACCAACTAAGAAATATTGTTCAAGGTTTAGGCCAAAACGGATGTCAGATGAACTAATGAGGCATATGGCAGAGAAGAAAAATGCATGGGATACTTACAAATTAACACATGACACAGAAGCCTATGATAGATACAAGTTGATATGCAACCAAGTTACAAAGGAGGTTAGGCAGGCGAAGGCAGATTACGAGAAATCCTTGGCAAGGGATGCAAAGAAAAACAGCAAAGAGTTCTTTACTTATGTAAACTCTAAAAGGAAGGGGATGAATCAGATTGGTCCACTTGATATCGATGGGTCAACTGTTGATGATCCTGCTCAGGTAGCTAACAAACTAAATGAATATTTTGCATCGACATTCACACATGAGGAGTTATTCAGCAAGGGGAATGCCAGAGGTGTATTCAACTCTAGCAGTAAGCTACAGAATCTTGAAATAACTGGGAGTAAAGTGGAGGAGAAACTGTTGAAGATAAACACAAGAAAGGCACCCGGGGTGGATGGGATCTATCCAGTTATATTAAAGGAGGCAGCAGAGGAAGTAAGCAAACCCTTAGCCATAATTATGAGAGCTTCCTTGGACTCAGGGGAGGTACCCATAGACGGGAAATGTGCAAATGTGACCCCAATTCACAAAGGAGGATCAAAGGCTGACACAAGTAATTATAGACCTGTGAGCTTAACTTCTGTTCCAGGAAAATTAATGGAGGCACTGATTAAAGAAGCACTGCAGGATCATTTAGACAAGACTTCAGTTATAGCTCAGACACAGCATGGTTTTGTTAAGGGGAAGTCTTGCCTGACCAACTTGATTGGATACTATGATGCAGTCACAAAAGAACTGGATGCAGGGAATAACTTTGATATTATATACTTAGATCTTAGAAAGGCTTTTGATACTGTTGCACATGGAAGACTGCTGCACAAATTGGAGCAGTGTGACATTGGAGGCAAATTGCTGCTATGGATAAAGGGGTGGTTGAGGTGGAGAAGACAGAGAGTGGTGATCAATGGACACTGCTCATCGTGGACTAATGTTATTAGTGGAGTCCCTCAGGGCTCAGTGTTGGGTCCATTATTGTTTTCTGTATTTATAAATGATATTGATGATGGTATATCAAGCTTAATGTCCAAGTTTGCAGATGATACAAAGGTTGGCAGGGTTGTCAAGGACACTACTGACACTATGCTGCTGCAACAGGATCTGGAAAGGTTGAGCAGATGGGCTGAGAGGTGGCAAATGAAGTTTAACATTGACAAATGTAAAGTACTACACATGGGAAAAAGCAACCCCAGAGCAACGTATCAACTCTGTGGTACTACACTGACAGTGGTAGAGAATGAAAGGGACTTGGGGGTGATTGTGCAGGCAGATATGAAGTTCTCTGAGCAGTGCAGACGGGCTGCAAGAGTAGCTCATGGAGTATTGTCAATGATATACAGGAATTTTTCCAGCAGGGATAAGGAGGTGATTATTCCCTTGTATAAGGCAATGGTCAGGCCACACCTAGAGTACTGTATACAGGTCTGGAGGCCTCATTTCAAGAAGGATGTAGAGCTGCTGGAACGAGTACAGAGAAGGGCAACAAGATTAGTGAATGGAACAAAGGGGTGCTCTTACGAAGAAAGGCTTAAGTTTTGCAAATTACAGTGTCTGGAGACTAGGCACCAACGAGATGATCTGATAGAGGTGTATAAAGCCTTGAATGGTTTAAGCATGCTCAATGCTGATGGGATTCTTCCTCTAGCTCAGAAAAATCACCTGAGAGGGCATAAATTCAAATTGACGAAAGACAGATGTAGGATAGACGTGCGGAAATTTGCCTTTAGCCAGCGGGTGGTTGGTTGGTGGAACAGACTGCCATCCCTTGTGGTGGAGGTTGATAGCCTAAATAAGTTTAAGGCTCAGCTGGACAGGTATTTTGAACGAACAGAGGGGTGAAGTGGAAGTGGGTTTCTTTTTTTTTTGGCTGATGCTGCATAAGCTTGCTTTCTTGCATCAAATGCCTCTACTAATGCTAATGCTAATGTTATTCCAAAATGAGCATTTGCAACCTTTATACAATGGTTTTGGTAAACACAAAAATTATGGTTGAAATCTTATTAGAAGTTCTCAATTTGCTTGTTTATCATTTTAAATGGAAAACAAAATGAAAAGTTCACCAAGTGCAAACTAATATTTAGTTGAACCGCCTCTGGCCCTGATGACAGCAGAACCCCATCGAGGCATATACAAAATCAATTTCTGAAGATAATAAACTGATAGTTCGTGGTTCCAAACACGAATTATGCCTTCGTGAAGTTCATGAAGAGTCTTTCGTTTCTTTCTGGCAACTGCAGATTCCACACGATGCCAACAGTTCTCTATAGGATTCAGGTCCGGGCTGTTTCCTGGCCAGCTAAGAGTTGTAATTTAACTGTTCTTCCAACCATTTTTTTCACCTGTAACAAATGTAAACACATTACTGTCGAACCTCTAATGCAGAAATGAAGCTAAAATAACTACATACTTACACTTTTCACCTGTTGACAAGGAGCAGAGTCGTCCTGAAATGTGCAGTTACTTAGCAGGTTGAAATGGTCTCTAATGGTTGGCAGCAATTTGCCTTTCAATATAGCCATTGGCATTTACGGAACCTTTTAAAAACTGCAGGTGATACGAAACGCACCCTCGTATCATTTGACTGGTAAGGAATTTCACTATAGACACCATACAGTCTGGATGGTATTCTTCATCATGTCTATGGAAAATCGTTTGTCTCCCATCAAGCCAATGGGGGTTGAATTTCTTCTCATCCGAAAAAATAACTGACTTCCACTGCTTGGGAGGGGGGAGCATTTGACATGCTCCTTATACCAAATTAATCGGGCCTTTTTCATTTTTTTTGTGTGAGAAGTGGGCTTCTTCTTAGGACGACGGGCTACAAGTCCAATTTTGAAGAGGCATCTTCTGACTGTTACTGCACTTGCTACCAGTCCTGTATGTTCTTCCCATTCTCTTTTCAGCTCAGAAGAAGCTTTACACTTTTTAAGGCATAAGTTCTTCCAAACGCGGTCCTGTTTTGGTGTAGAGACTCGTTTGCATCCGGTTCTTTTTTTCCTATCAGCAAAACCAGTATTCTTGAGTTTAGAAAGAAATCTACTCACTGTCGACTCATTACAAGACACTATAAGCAATATGATGGGAAGAAAATCCTTCCTCACGAAAAGAAACAATAGCACTCTTTCTTCGCCGCATGAACTGCACGTAACTCCTCGACATCCTGACACAAGCAAGGAATGACTGCAACTCTTGCAGAGCGTGCTTATATAGCTGAAAGTAACAGCCGATGCAGTATTACATCATCACTTACGCGTGTAAATCCTATCTGATGCAATCAGACAATTATAATTTTAAGGGGTGATGCACTTTCTTTGAACACCAGTTTAGCTCCCTTTAAATTGCATATCCAATATCAATAATTCTGTTCAACAAAAAATTCTTTGAATTTGTTTCCTTTCTTAAAACAGGGAAACTTTACTAATTTTGGGTCGAGAAAAACAAATATGACTTCAGACATTTTTTTATTAGCTCTAGATTTTGAGATACAGTATTTTCGTTCTTGTCTAAGAATATAGTTATTTCGGTAGTAGTCGGAGTGAAAAGTAATATTAAAACAATTTCATATTTGCATTTATTTGATACAACATAAATCAGTTGTTTTCAATTAAAATGTAAAAAAAAAAAAAACAAGAACACAAGAAAAGTGCACAGGAACCGAAAGTACCTTCTCAAAATGTGGCCTATTCGTGATAGCACCTTTAGCAATAGCATTAGTAGAAGCATTTGATGCAAGAAAGCAAGCTTATGCAGCATCAGCCAAAAAAAAAAAAAAAAAAAAACCACTTCCACTTCACCCCTCTGTTCGTTCAAAATACCTGTCCAGCTGAGCCTTAAACTTATTTAGGCTATCAACCTCCACCACAAGGGATGGAAGTCTGTTCCAACCAACCAACTACCCGCTGGCTAAAGGCAAATTTCCGCACGTCTATCCTACATCTGTCTTTCCTCAATTTGAATTTATGCCCTCTCAGGTGATTATTCTGAGCTAGAGGAAGAATCCCATCAGCATTGAGCATGCTCAAACCATTCAAGGCTTTATACACCTCTATCAGATCACCTCGCTGGTGCCTAGTCTCCAGACACTGTAATTTGCAAAACTTAAGCCTTTCTTCGTAAGAGCACCCATTTGTTCCATTCACTAATCTTGTTGCCCTTTTCTGTACTCGTTCCAGCAGCTCTACATCCTTCTTGAAATGAGGCCTCCAGACCTGTATACAGTACTCTAGGTGTGGCCTGACCATTGCCTTATACAAGGGAATAATCACCTCCTTATCCCTGCTGGAAAAATTCCTGTATATCATTGACAATACTCCATGAGCTACTCTTGCAGCCCGTCTGCACTGCTCAGAGAACTTCATATCTGCCTGCACAATCACCCCCAAGTCCCTTTCATTCTCTACCACTGTCAGTGTAGTACCACAGAGTTGATACGTTGCTCTGGGGTTGCTTTTTCCCATGTGTAGTACTTTACATTTGTCAATGTTAAACTTCATTTGCCACCTCTCAGCCCATCTGCTCAATCTTTCCAGATCCTGTTGCAGCAGCATAGTGTCAGTAGTGTCCTTGACAACCCTGCCAACCTTTGTATCATCTGCAAACTTGGACATTAAGCTTGATATACCATCATCAATATCATTTATAAATACAGAAAACAATAATGGACCCAACACTGAGCCCTGAGGGACTCCACTAAATAACATTAGTCCACGAGGAGCAGTGTCCATTGATTACCACTCTCTGTCTTCTCCCCCTCAACCACCCCTTTATCCATCTCAGCAATTTGCCTCCAATAGAGAGTTGTTCAGTTGTACGGCTGTGTGTCTTTGTTGCTCCGGTTAATCAGTTAAATTAACAGAATTATGCTCAGGTTTATATGATGATTTTTATGTTGGTGTATTCCTAATTTGATGCTGAACAAGAGGATATCCATTGTGTGGCGACCTGGACATCCAGGTATTTATTATTTATAGTTTTCTTATACTGCAAAATTTGCTGTTTTTTCTACTCACGGCTGACCAGAGATACCTATCGCTTCCGGCTACAGGTCAAGGTCAGGGAAATGCGCTGTGGGTTTGTACTTGCGGTCAAGTGATCATGGCAACACACGTCGTTTACTGCCTCCTAGCAATTATCCACGCCTCGTACAAGCGGATTTCTACATCCAACAGTAACAAGTCTAGCCAACTAAAATAAGCCGTAATTTTTGACTTATTTTGTATCTGATCGGTAAACGTATCACTTGGAATACGATAAGTAGTTAAGGCAACTACTAAACACAATTGTAAACTCTTTTCCAGCCCACTACTCGTAATCCTTTTATCTGCGCCTAAAATCTGAAAATGCCTTTAAAGCAAGATCACCCAAATAATGAAAGCTGTGTAATTTGTGGAATTGTTCCGGACGTAGCTATAAAATGTACTTCCTGTCTCAAGACATACGGAAGCGAATGTCTCGCGTTGGACCTAAAGAGGCTCGGAAAGCAGCGACGGAAAGTTTGGCAGTGTCCCCACTGTAAGGGAGAAAATTATATGCATTCACTCGGAACAACTGGTGAAACTTTTAACGACGTTAACCAAATTTCGGATTCACCTGAGCACAGGACCCAACCCGAACCTGAGGTAGACACGGAAAAATTGACATCGCCAGATGCACATGTGGAATTGACACCCGACTCATTACAGGAAGAACAAGACCATTCAGATCTCATCATGCAAAAATCTAGTAGCTCCCAACAGGATAACACCCTATCAACAGAGATCTCCGCAATAATTAATCAAACATCACTCGAACACAGTCCACTCCTGGTCTCGCTCCTCACAAATATTGAGACAACTCTATGTATAAAGCTGTCGCCAATTCATAATATCCTCGCAGACCTACTGCTAGAAAACAAGCGACTACGAGAACACAATGAATGCATACACAAAACATTGGAGGTGTTGCGGAAAAATTTTGAGGACCTGAAGCAATCGGTTTGTGATCTTGCTGTTCAAACTAACCATCATGAGCAGCAGCCTCCGGACGAACACTTTCACGCGAAACCGAGAGCTCCTACCCAAACCACCCCATCTTTATTACCACTTGACCCCTCTCCAGCCCCCATTCTTACAACATGTGAGTCTGAAGTTGTGTGCCCTGGACGTAGCACTAGACCAGTATATATTGAAATCACAGCAGATGCCAACGGATACTCAGGAAATACTGCCTCACAGAAGACCCAAAGAATTCATCAGGAGCAGAATCTGCCAAATCGCACCTATTCGCGATCACAAAACTCACATATGGGGTCCTCGCGCTCAAAACCGGATAATGCTTTGGCTGCTGAAGTACATCGCAATTGTAGTTCCGCTTCAAACAACGTGAGAGGTAACCATTATGCAGGGACTACGATTGCATCTAATGTAAAGACCCATAGAGACACTACAACGTATGCAATGATTGCAAGCCAACGAACAAAAGAACAAACACTGACCCGTAATCCAACTGTAAAGGAACTGAGCCCCAATCTTAAAGTTATTGGAACCAATTTGCACTTCAGCAAGATGCAAATTGCGAACACTGGAATGATGAGCAAGCGGATCCGTAATGTCTTCATTAGTAGGCTCTCCCCTGCTACCACAGCTGATGATGTGGAACACCTTCTTGCTGCTTTCAAAATGAATGGTAGAGTCACCAAGCTATCCACAAAATATCCCACCTACGCCTCCTTTAAGATCGATGTGGCTGATGCAGATTTTGAAGCACTCTTCAATCCTGAAATCTGGCCTGCTGGAGCTCTTGTTATGCCATATCTCGGGCATAAAGGGCAGCGATATAGAAGTAATGGAAAGGACTCCCACCAATGGTACCCTGATTCATAGCAATCCCAGATCTCGTTACCGCAACTAGAACCACAGACACGGAACACCAATATGCCGATCCCTGTGCTCGTCAGTCCTAGACACACCCCGCTGAATCGAGTCGTGCCATGTCAGAGACCACCTGTCCGTATCAAAGTACCTACAGTACCTGCCTGCACCATATTTTATCAGAATGTGCGTAGTCTTAGGAACAAGCTTGACACTATGGAGCAAATTCTGCTCCCCGGATATTTTGACCTGCTCGCCATCACCGAAACCTGGCTCAATGACGATGAAGAATTCCTAGCAGCAGCTGCCCCAGCTGATTATGGGGTCGTATTCACATCTCGGATTGCACGCAAGGGTGGAGGCGTCGCAATATTTTACAAGAAATCCACTTTCAAGCTATTGGATAATAAATCCAGTAACTCCCCTAACTATGAAGCAATCCTCGTTACGTTAAGATACAACTTCGTGACGTTTGACCTCTGTGTGGTGTACATACCTCCAACGCCTTCCCCGCAAATCATCCTTGAAGTTTCCAACTGGATAATCAATCAGCTGCATCCCACAGCCTCTCACGTAGTTTGTGGTGATTTCAATTTACCTCCTCAGCTATCTAATATGAAAAAGGATCTTCTGGCACACTTGAGATGTGCTGATCTACAACTTATTAATGAAGCTCCAACCAGGGGGAATAACCTCTTAGATCTAGTTCTAGCCTCTATCCCTTGCACCCTTGATTACATTGCAGAAACGTCATTCGACTCTGATCATGTCCCAATACATGTGACTGCATATCTGCCAGCCCCCAAATTAGAAACCAGAAGGACAACAAAAAAGGTTGACATCACTAGCCCCAACTTACTTGACGTAGATAAGTGCATCAGAGCCGCCTCTCTCATTCCCTGGGTGGCCTTAGAGACTTGTGACCCAGAAATAGCTGTGAACATTCTCACAAACTGGATCAACACGGTTGCCAAATATGCCGCCTCTAAAAAAATCACAATCAGTCCATATACAAGACTTTGGTGGAATTCAGAACTCAAAATGAGTTTCCAGCTGAAGCAACAGCTCCATCGCACATGGAAACAGTCGCAAAATGTCAATGATCGCATCGTTTATTCTAGGGCACGGGCTCAATTTAATCGCATGAAATCTGAGGCAATCAAATTATATGTTAACCGAGATCTGGCTAAAGGAAAAATTCCATACAAGAAAGTGAAGGCGCCTCCGTAGCCAGGTGGGAAGGAACAGCAGTGCGTGGCACACGCTTCTTGATTAGACCGGGGTTCGATCCCGTCACCACCAAATACGGAGGATGCGGAAAGGTCATGGAATGACCACCGCATATCCCGGAGCAATATGGCCTTAGTTGCTAATGCTCCTAAAAACCAAATAACAACAACAACAAGAAAGTGAACCTTCATTTTCCTCTGCAATTTGATCCTGAATTGTGGCTCGATTTCGTCACAAGATTTAATCGTAATCCTATGCCAAACTCAGATCTGGCTCTACTAACAGAGCCCACCCAGCAAGAAGTGTTGAGCACCATTCAGATCACAAAACAACAGCTGATCGTCGCCATCAATTCTCTACCTGCCTCGTCAACCGCTGGTTATGATGGAGTTCCCCAATTCATGCTCAAATGCCTAAGTCCGTACATTATTCAGCCACTTTTAATTATTTTCAACCAGTTACTCTCGAACCAGATTTTCCCACAGCAATGGGAAAACTATCTTATCAAACCTTTAGCCAAAGTTCAGTCGCCATCGAAACCTAAACATTTCCGACCCATCTCCAACTCCTCCAGCCTGCTGCTGAAGCTCCTGGAGAAGACCTTACTCCCGATCCTCACCAAGCAGATCATGCCCAGTAATCCAGCCCAAATTCACTACTCCCTTCCAAACAGATCAACGATCACAAATCTGCTAGCCACAACGAATACTATCTTGTCAGCATTCGAGAAAAGGCACGAACTAGCTGTGACTTACTTAGACATTGAGGCTGCATTTGATGCCGTCCAAGTAAACCAACTACTCACTCTCCTGGAATGCCACTTCCAGATCACAGGGAACATATTATGCTTTCTCTCCTCTCTTCTGAATAACAGAGTTATAAAGCTTCATACAGGAGATCGCACCCTTACTAGATCCGTCACCGCAGGAGTCCCACAAGGAGGGGTCCTTTCCGGCCTTCTGTTCTCATCTATTATCTTCCCACTGGTTGCACATTCTCGATGTCTACTGAGCTATGCAGATGATATCAAGATACTGACTCCCATCATCCCTGGTCAAGACCTTAATCTGGTAAAAACGGAAATTAACAACACTCTCACTGCAGTCACATCTTACCTCTGCCAGTTCGGGCTCAAGATCAATCCTGCTAAGTCCGAATTCATGGTGTATTCATTGAAGCAAACTCCTTCTTCTCTCCAGCCTTCGGTCGGCAACATCCTCATCCCAATTGCATCCAGCCATCGTGATCTGGGCGTTGTATTCGACTCCAAACTTCGATTCAACGCCCACATAGACATGCTCCTCACACGTGCTTCAAGACTTCATATCAGAGATAAAAAGACAACCGTGAGGTACATAAGAGCAATCATCTTTCCACCTTTACTCTATGCTGCTGAAATTTGGGCGTCAGCGGCACCATCAATAAAGAAACCACTCTTTGCCACAGAATTCTGGCTCCTAAAGTGGGCCAACAGGAAGCACAACCTTCCAGCTCTGATTCACACCACGCAGCTTGCCAACTCTCTCGGGATTCCACGGCTTCCCACCTTAGTCGAAGACCAACGCCTCCTAGCAACAGTCAAGATGATAACAGGCATAATCGCAACACCTTCATTCTGGGATACCTGTGGCTGGAGGATCCCCCCTGCTGCCCTTAGGGCCAATCCCGAGCTCTACTCGCATTCAGCGCGACTCCATCTCTCGGACAGGTTCCTCCCTCAGCAGATGTTCAAGCAAACCCAGGCACTTGACGCCGACCTGAACAAATTCGCTATTGACCGGACTTACAGGAAAAAAATTATGTCTAGTAGGACTAATCTGCATTGACATGTGTACCTTGCATCTGTTCCTGTCTGATTGAGCTGGTGCTCTTATCTCGATGTTAAGTCAGCTCAATCAGACCTAACTCTCGTAAGGAGTTCTCTCCTTTTTTAAAATATGTTTACTTTTGTAAAATTACCTGTTTTTGTAAATTAATTGTTCTATTTTCCCGGAAGTTTCGGTAAGTTCTACAAATGTAAACCCCTGGCTTTTTGGCCGTGAAGGGCATTAAAGATTATCTCTCTCTCTCTCTCTCTCTCAATGTCACACTGCTCCAATTTGTGTAGCAGTCTTCCATGTGCAATATCAAAAGCCTTTCTAAGATTCAAGTATATAATATCAAAGCTATTCCCTGCATCCAGTTCTTTTGTGACTGCATCATAGTATCCAATAAAATTGGTCAGGTAAGACTTCCAATTAATAAAACCATGCTGTGTCCGAGCTATAACTGAAGTCTTGTCTAAATGATCCTGCAGTGCTTCTTTAACCAGTGCCTCCATTAATTTACATTGGAACAGAAGTTAAGCTCACAGGTCTATAATTACTTCTGTTCCTGGAACAGAAGTTAAGCTCACAGGTCTATAATTACTTGTGTCAGCCTTTGATCCTCCTTTGTGAATTGGGGTCACATTTGCACATTTCCAGTCTATGGGTACCTCTTCTGAGTCCAAGGAAGCTCTCATAATTATGGCTAAGGGTTTGCTTACTTCCTTTGCTGCCTCCTTTAATATAACTGGATAGATCCCATCCACCCCGGGTGCCTTTCTTGTGTTTATCTTCAACAATTTCTCCTCCACTTTACTCCCAGTTATTTCAAGATTCTGTAGCTTACTGCTAGATTTGAATACACCTCTGGCATTCCCCTCGCTGAATAACTCCTCATGTGTGAATGTCGATGCAAAATATTCATTTAGTTTGTTAGCTACCTGAGCAGGATCATCAACAGTTGACCCATCAATATCAAGTGGACCAATCTGATTCATCCCCCTTCCTTGTAGAGTTTACATAAGTAAAGAACACTGTGCTGTTTTTCTTTGCATCCCTTGCCAAGGATTTCTCGTAATCTGCCTTCGCCTGCCTAACCTCCTTTGTAACTTGGTTGCATATCAACTTGTATCTATCATAGGCTTCTGTGGCATGTGTTAATTTGTAAGTATCCCATGCATTTTTCTTCTCTGCCATATGCCTCATTAGTTCATCTGACATCCATTTTGGCCTAAACCTTGAACAATATTTCTTAGTTGGTATGTAAAGCCTAGTAGCTTCCAAGATAAGTTCTTTAAATGCTTTCCTTCGTTTGTCGCTTGTATTCCACTTCCAGTGCATCTCTTGTTACTGTCCAACAGTAGTCAGCAAGCATAGAAGCGTTGCACCTACCCTGATGTCTTCTTTCCATTGCTGAAACGTCTTGGTGGAATCGCTCACCGTGCTCGTCACTCACTGCGCCAGTTGTCAGGGAAGAAGTCCAGATAAGAGTCGAGAAAGTGGATTTTCAGCGACATGTTTTATCAGCCTGGTCTGTGCTTGTTAACAGGAGAGACTGCTTTTGCAGGGATGTGATACACTTAAATAGAATTGGTGCAAGAATATTTGCTGATGCTATCGAGGCAGTGTTAGGTCGGTCGGAAAACCGTTAGCTTTGGGGGCTACACGGACTAATAGATTAACAGTAGCCTCTGGCAGAGGTGAAAGTGATTCTTGCACTGCTTCTATTGGAATCAGCAGCAGGTTGGAAAACAAGATGCAGGGTATTTCAGAGACTGCTGGGAGTCATTGCAGTACAAGTAAACACATGGGTTGTATTAGGGTAGCTAAGAATAGGAACAGGTGCATGTATACTTGCGTATTCAACAATGCTAGGAGAGTTTGGTAAATAAATTTGATGACTTTGAGGTGTTGGTCAAAACATCAAATGCAGATATTGTTGAGATATCAGAAACGTGGTGTCACACTGATATAAGGAATGCAGAACTAGAATTTGGGGAGTACAATGTGTACAGGAAGGATAGACAGGAAGGAGGGGTTATGCTATTAATTAAGAAACACATAAAATCCAAGGAAGTGAAGCCAGTCGACATCGGTGGACAGTGCAGTGTTGAGTCGGTTTGGTGTGACATATGCACTGGGGGATCAAAATTGAGAGTAGGAGTGTGTTATAGGCCTAATGACTCTGATGAGTATAATAAAAAAAACTGTACAGGGAAATAGAGTGGGCCAGAAATCAGAGTGTCTTATAATGGGGGATTTTAATTTCCCAGATATTGACTGGAATTTGTGAGTTGGTCATTCACACATTAGCAAAGCTTTTGTGGATTTATTGGATAACTGTTTTCAACATCAGCATATTTAGGAGGCAACTAGAGGGAGTAATCCTCTTGATATGATTTTCAGTAGTGATTCTTCATGGGGTAGAGGTAGAGGGAAGGGTTTTTGCTTTCGTAAAGGCGACTACGGAGGTCTGAGGCAGTATTTAAATTCTATACGGTGGGACCAACTGATGATGTTATCAACAACAAATTCAAAATGGGAGGCATTCAAAGAATTAATCTTGGAAGCTACTAGGCTTTACACACCAAATAAGAAATATTGTTCTAGGTTTAGGCCTAAATGAATATCAGATGAACAATGAGACATGTGGCAGACAAGAAAAATGCATGGGATACATATAAATTAATGGGTGACATGGAAGCCTATGATAGATATAAGCTGGTCTGTGACCAAGTCACAAAGGAGATTAGGCAGGGAAAGGCAGATTATGAGAAATCTTTAGCAAAGGATGCAAAGAAAAACAGCAAAGAGTTCTTTACGTATGTAAACTCTAGAAGGAAAGGGATGAATCAGATTAGTTCACTGGATATGGATGGTTCAACTATTGATGATCCTGCTCAGGTGGTTAACAAACTAAATGATTATTTTGCATCTACATTCACACATGAGGAGTTATTTAGGGAGGGGAATGCCAAAGGTGAATAAAATAACTGAGTGGAAGGTGGCGGAGATATTGTTAAAAAAGGCACCCGCGGTGGATGGGATCTATCCAGTTATATTAAAGTAAGCAGCAAAGGAAGTAAGCAAACACTTAGCCATAAATATGAGAGCTTCCTTGGACTCAGTGGAGGTACCCATGGGCTGAAGATGTGCAAATTTGATTGGGGTCACATTTGCACATCTCCAGCGCATGGAGATCAAAATGCAACACAAGTAATTATAGATCTGTTAGTTTAACTTCTGTTTCAGGGAAATTAATGGAGGCACTGGTTAAAAAAGGCACTGCAGGATCATCTAGACAAGACTTCAGTTATAGCTTGCACACAGCATGGTTTTGTTAAGGGGAAGTTGTGTGATCAGTTTGATTGGACACTATGATGTAGTCACAAAGGAACTGGATGTAGGGAATAACTTTAATATCATATATTTTATCTTAGAAAGGCTTTTGACACTCTTGCACTTGAAGACTACTGTACAAATTGGAGTAGTGCGGCATTAAGGGCAAATTGCTGCTATGGATAAAGGGATGGTTGAGTGGGAGAAGTCAGAGTGGTAATCAATGGACACTGCTCTTCATGGACTGGTATTAGTAGAGTTCCTCAGGGTTCAGTATTGGGTGCATTGTTGTTTGCTGTATTTATAAAATGATATTGAAGATCACGCTTAATATCCAAGTTTGCAGAGATACAGTTGGCAGAGTTGTTAATGACACTGCCAGTACGCTGCTGCAACAGTATATAGAAAAGTTGAACAGATGGGCTGAGAGGTGGCAAATGAAGTTTAACATTGACAAATGTAAAGTACTACATATGGGAAGCAGTAACTCCAGAGTAACGTTTCAACTCTGTGGTAGAGAATGGAAAGGACCTAGGGGTAAATGTGCAAGCAGATATGAAGTTTTCTGATCAGTGCAAACGGTCTGCAATAGTAGCTCATTGTGTCTTGTCAATGATATACAGGAATTTTCTAGCAGGGATAAGGAGGTGATTATCTCCTTGTATAAGGCAATGGTCATGCTACACCTTGAGTACGGTATATACAGGTCTGGAGGCCTCATTTTAAGGATGTACAGATGTTGGAACGAGTACGGAGAAGGGCAACAAGATTATCGAATGTAAAGAAGGGTTGCTCTTACAACAGAAAGCTTTAGTTTTGCAGATTACAGTGTATGGAGACTAGGCACCTGCGAGGTGATCTGATTAAGCTGTATAAAGCTTTGAACATTCTAAATGCTGATGGGTTTCTTCCTCTTGTTCAGAATAATCACCTGAGAGAGCATAAATTCAAATTGAGGAAAGACAGATGTAGGACAGAAGTGCGGAAGTTTGCCTTGAGCCAGCGGATAGTTGATTGGTGCAACAGACTCCCATCTTTTGTTGTGGAAGTTGAGAGTCTAAATAAATTTAAGGCCGAGCTGATTGATATCAGAGGAGTGAAATGGGAATGTTTTTTTTTTTTTTTTTTGGCTGATGCTGCATAAACTTGCTTTCTTACATCATATACCTTTTCTAATGCTAATGTTGCAGCCTACTTGTTAATTTTCTAATTTGTTCACAGTCTCAACATAGTTAGTAGCTCTTCGGTTTCCCAGCAAGTCATGCACAACACTTTTAAAGGCTTCCCAAGCTGTGTTCTCATTACCCTGGAAGACTCTCTCAAAATTTTATTTTTTTCTTTATGCCAGCTTTTCTTTTATGATAACCAAGTTGGGTACCTGTAAAAAAGTGCAAACCTCTTTGGTGATTAAGCATATAAAGAATGAGACATTATACAGATTTAGGGATTGAAGCCACATTGTTTTATTATTATTGTTTTTTGTTAGGCTCAAAGATTCTCAGCATCTTGCATTATAAGTGCATACAATTGTATTATGATGGAATAGTACTGTATTTTATATCAAAATTATTTTTTGCATTCACTTCCATGGTGTACATATCATAGTACCCAATGAAATTGGTCAGACAAGAATCTCCCCTTAACAAACCTTACTGTGTCTGAATTATTACTGCAGTCATGTCTAGATGATCCTGCAATGCTTCCTTAACCAGTAACTCCATTATTTTCCCTGGAACAAAAGTTGAACTAACAGATCTGTATTTACTCGTGTCAACATGTGATCGCATTTTGTGAAATGGGGATACATTCGCTGGAAATCTCGCCTGTATCCAATTATGCTCTCATAATTATGGTTAAAGGTTTGCTAATTTCCTTTGCCATCTCCTTCATTATAAGCGGATAGATCCCTTCCACCCCACGTTTCTTGTGTTTAACTTCAACAATTTCTCCTCCACTTTGCTCTCATTACAAAATTATTTAGCTCCCTGCCAGAGTTTGATAAACCCCTGTCATTCCCCTCTCCGAAAACCTCCTGATGTGTGAATGTAGAGGCACAATACTCATTCAATTTATCAGCTACCTGAGCAGGATCATCAACAGTCGACCATCGATATCAAGTGGATCAATCTGATTCATCCCCTTCCTTCTAGGGTTTATGTAAGTAAAGAAGTCTTTGATGTTTTTCTTTTCATCTTTTGCCAAAGATTCTGCCTTCTCTTGCCTTGCCTCCTTTGTGACTTGATTAGAGACTAGCATATATTTACCATAGGCTTCTGTGTCGCCTGATAATTTATATGCATCCCATGCATTTTTCTTCTCTGCCACGAGTCTGATTAGCTCATCTGACTTTCATTTAGGCCTAAACGTTCAATGGTATTCCTTATTTGGTATGGAAAGCCTAATAACTTTCAATATTAGTTCCTCGAAAGCTTCCCATTTACAATTTTCTGTTAGCAACGTGATCAGTTGGTTGCACTGTATAGAATTTATGAACAGTCTGAGACCACTGTAGTCACCTTTCCGAAAGAAAAAACCCTTCCCTTTACCTCTGATGGTAGTTACATCTTTAAGTAAATCCCACATCAGTACAATATGACAACTGATGCGGAATTTACTTCGTGTACTGATGTGGGATTCGTTTACTTCCAAATTCTTAATGCATGCATAATCACACCTAATAATTACGTACTTCTTCTCGTCGCCTCTCGGAAATGCTGCTGTGGAAAACAATCATCCAATAAATCTGCAAAAGTCTTGTGAGTGACCAACCCATAAGTTTCAGTCAATATCTGGAAGTTTAAATACCCCGTTATAAGACATTTAGATTTACTGGCGCACACTCTATTTTTCTGTACAATTGTTTGTTGTACTCATCAGAGCCGTTAGGCCTATAACACCCTCCTCCTTTGAATTTTGCTTTCCCAGTGTTTATATCACATTAAACCAACTGAACATTGCACTTTTCTCCTATGGAAACTGGATGCACTTCCTTAGAATTTATGTTTCTTAACTAACAGCATTACCCCTCATTCTTGCCTGTCCTATATATTCTTTATGTACTCCACAAATTCCATTTTTTTTCTGTTTCTATTGGTATGACAACATATCTGATACCCCACAAAATTCGCCTGTACATGTAATTGCTTGACCAGCGCTTCAAATTGATAAAGTTTATTGGTGTACATGCTGGATGCATGTACACCAATGCTAGGAGTTGAATAAATTCTTGTACATGCATCCAGCATATACACCAATGTTTTCATCCAACAAAAGCCTGCTTTTGCCAAATGAAAAACCCTGGGTTCCAGGGTTAACCTTTCTGTCTACGCCTGAGACCGACTAACAGCCATGGCTGTTAGTCGGTCTCAAGCATAGACTTCGAATTCCTATAAAAGGCATAAACCAAAATGCCTATAAAAAGTTCCTTGCGTCAACAGAATTCGAACATTGGCCTTTTTCACCAGGTGTGGGATGGACAGTGATGATACCACTGTGCTACACACGCAGACAAACTGTTTCCATAGTGCTGAGACCACACTGCATGACACATTAAGCCAACGTGCCACCTCCACTTGTGACTGCCCAGCTCCCAGTCGTTCAATGGCCCACCACAGAGCCATGCTGAGGGTGAGGCGAACAAGGCTCTTGCCTCAGATTAAAATCTGAAAGCTAAAGAAAGATTAAATAATTGCCAACGTGCCATGTTTAATGGTAGCAAACAATTTTTCATTCTTGCCTCAGTTACTAAAATGGCTCGGCACGGCCCTGGCCCTCCATGCCAATCATTTAAAACGACGACGAATTGCTATCCTGAGTACTGGAGACATGGTTATCCCACTTAGGAAGCCAATAAACAGAAATGATGTGGTCACAGCTCGTGTTTTTATAGGCGTAATTTCCGTAATGTGCGGCTCTGTATGGTGGTAGATTGATTTTTATTGGGTACTCGAAACTTGCATGGCAGGATGCATATTATATCAAATAATGGCCTTCGGCGACACCATTCAGAATAAAATATTCAGAAAAAAACATTTCTTCTATTAATTTTGCCCATTAGTGTAACATTAGCTTGTACTCACAGAATTTACAGGTGGAAATTGATCATGTTCTATTTATTTTGTGATTGTTGTAATGGAGTTTTATGCACGAGTAATTTAAATCATTTTGCTCCATATCCCAGGTGTGCCAAGCCCATACATCTGGTATGGGCTTGGCACACCTGGGTCCTGAGCTGGATATCATCATTCTTCCTTTTCTTGGTGATTCTCTCTCTTCACGGTAATCCAGAAATTTTTTCTGGTGGTGCAGTGTAAGCCTCAGGCTTCCTTGTACCATACGGCTAATAATAATAATAATAAATAAAGGGGGCACGATGGCCGAGTGAACAAACACGGGTTGAATCACGCCTTGGTGGAAGCGAATGCGGCTCTATTATACGAGAGACCGATATAATTATAATAAAAAAAAAAAAAAAAATCGCGAAAGTTGCTCTATTGGACTTACCTTTCCCAATGGCAGAGTGACGGTTGGCAAGACCTAAAAAAAAACATTGGACATAAGCCGAAGTTAAACAAGTCCATCTCCATAGTTGGGTGATGTCTCGGAGAAATATTAATCATACTGCATCATGTGTGGCGCAGGACAGTCACTTGCGTTCAGGCCTTAGGCATAGGGTCGGTTCGAAAAGTAGGATACGGTTTCCCGAGCAAGACAGTGGAGCAAGTGGCGGCCCCCATATGGCTACCTCAAGAGAAGGGCAAGACCATCCAGACTCACCAACTGGAAGTACTGAGCAACTGTGCCAGTGACCAGACAGGACGATGCCAATGCATGAAGTGGAGAATCGAAATGAATACGTACATTATGCGAGCATACTAGGAAATAACCAGGGTAGAGACCAATGGAACGATTCCTGAATATTCAGGTCACCAAACACGATTAGTGGACCAAAGAAGGACCATCATCACGAGGAACCTAATAGTTCCTGCCAGCTTGGAAAAAATCAAGCAGAATGTGAGCGATCAACTACAAAGAACAAAAAATATGGAACCAGAGGAAAAGCAAGAAATACAACCCACAGTAGCTAAAGTGGAGAGACGAAGTCATGATATCCAGAATAGAAGACGAGTGGAAGGTCCTAACAAAATTCGAAGGATTGGACCCAATAAAAACCCACATACCTAAGTAGAAACCAAATAAAATCCTGTGGAGTTAACAGACCACCCCAATTGGCAAAGAATGCCACATTACTTTGACAATGGTGCAACGCTGGAGGCTGTGTGGATAGCCTCCAGCGTTGCACCATTGTCAAAGTTAGAAATTTGTTGGAAAGGTGAAGAGTATCCTCAAGAGAGACAGCGTCCACAGCAAATTTGAGAACTCGAAGAACTACAAGGTCAATCCGATAGCGACAAACTTCCTAGGAGCAACAATGGGGAAATGGAGTACCACCATTAAGGTCGAGAACATCACAACCAGACCAATCCCCATCAGCAGAGGAATCTTTCAGGGAGATGCTCTGAGCCCACTGTTGTTGTCTAGTACTCAACCCGCTATCCACTATGCTTAACGGCAACAAGTATGGATACAATTTCAAAGGAAGAAAGAACCTGAACACCTTCACCCACCTGATGTATATGGATGACAAGCTCTATGTGGCAACTAAGAAGCAACTCCAGATCACTGAAGAATTCAGCAAGGACATCAGGATGGAATTTGGTCTAGACAAATGCAAGACCTACTCTGCACCACGGAAAATTAGTCGGCCGAAACTACAAGCTACTGACTGGTAAAGAGATCGAAGCTATGACAGGAGAGACCTACAAATACCTAGGGATGATGCAGGCTGAGCAGTTGGACCACAAGGAAATCAAGAAAGTGCGACTGAAAAATATCATCAGAGACTCATAAGCCTGCTGAAAGCAAAATTGAACGGAGGGAACAGAGAGGGTTAAAGCTGTAAACACCTATGCAGCTCCAGTAGACACATTCGGGGTCATAGATTGGACTAACACTGAGCTAGAAGATATCATGCAAAAGACAAGGACAATGATGACCAAGAGTCGCCAACAACCACCCGAAGTCAGCAGAGGAGAGAATAACAATACCTCGGCAAGAGGGAGGAAGGGGCCTGATAGACTTGACAGAACAGAAAACAGCAAGTTAACCTGAAGGATCACTTCAAGAACGCAGCACCACTCCACCAGGAAGATAGATAAGTGGTATACCCCACGCAACCTAAGCAAGGAGCCCCCTGCCCAGACGGTACAAGAAACGAAGCTAGAAAGATGGGCAAAGAAGACACTACGACTTCCATCACGATCACATTGCTTCCAATGCATGGCTCACAAGAGGCACACTCTTTCCCGAGACTGAAGGATTCATGTTGGCCATCCAATACCAGGTAATTAACATCCAGAAATTATAGAAAATACATAGCAAAGGAGCCCGGAATGTCAGATGACACATGGCCTCAGAAACGATCCAACACATCACCACGGGGTCCAAGGTGATCGCCCTGGCTACCTGGTCGTGTCTGCGAGTGTACTCACAGATAGCCGGGATAATACATCAGAAGCTAGCAAGGAAATACCAGTTATTCAAAGAAAGTGTACCGTACAAGTACTGGGATCGTGCCATAACAGATACGACAATTCCGCACAACTACTGGACATAACCCTTGTGGATAAGAAGGAAAAGGCTACCTACATGATTGACATAGCGGTGCCGAACACTAGCAGTGTCCAGAAAACTCGTAAGGAAAAAATTAGCAAGTACACTAACCTGAGATCAAGATGTGGCATATGCAAGAAGAATCAACCATCCCAATCATCATGTCAACCATACGTATGGTGCCAAAGACCCTACATAACAGCCTAGCAGTAATAGGTCTCCCAGCGAACACCTACAAGGAACTCCAGAAATTCGCAATCCTGAACACCTGTAGGATTGTCAAAGTTCCTCGACCAACAGTAACATCATATATAACAACCACCCTGTGTACTTGGTAGCAATACCCATCACGAGGCGGAACCCCCAATCAGGGAGAAATAATATAAGAGCAGTAATTATAATAATAACATCCCTAAAAATTGCAAGTTGTGTGTTCAATTTGTTGGAATAAAGAGCCAAGTTACCTGGAAAAAATACCATGCTACCCTTGCCTGAGTCATGTGGTGAGGGGAAAAAAAACCCGTAAAAATTGCACGTGTTATTGAATTGATTCAAAATTGGTCTTTTCCACTTGTGAGGTGACTATACTATCTGTGCTACCAACATGCATATCATAAGCAGGATTTGGAAGAATACATTTTATAAATGGCATTGTTAATTAGTAAAACACAAAAATTTTAAAGGATACTCTTCTGCTCATCATCAGTCATGACTTTCAAGAAAAAAAGTTTTCCAACATGACACTGCACCATGCCGTACTGCATGTAAAGTTATATTTCCAGCATGACTCTGTACTTTCACGGTTAGCACAGTTTGTGGAAGAACCCGAGTTCAAGTCCTGTCCATGATGTGAGGAATTTTAATGGGCCCGAGTTTGTTGATCTCAATCATGGTTTCCCCTGGAAACTCGGGTTTTTTGTCCAGCAAACAGAAAAGCGACCAAAGAACACAAGCAATTTACAAACTGTATATGATGCAATGTGGCCGTAATCATTGATGCTCCTATAACCTTATTACTATATTTACATAATCGTTTAATATAATTTCTTGCATGCTAGTTAATTTTTTTAAATTCATTTTATTTTTTTTATCTTTAGGTAAAGTTGATGCAAGACTTCAATATCTGACAGTCATCATGGCCAGAAAATTGTCTTGATCTGAACTTAATTGAAAGCTGTTGGGGTATTATGGGGCAAAAAATTGTTACTAAAAAGCCATCAAGAAGATAACATGGTAAGAAATCATTATTCATGCCTGATACTAAGCAGTTACATTAATATTCTCCATGCCGTACAGGTGCAAGCCAGTAATTAAAGCATATGGTGGGCCAACAAAACACTAATATCTGCTTTGGAATATTTAATAGTATCAAACCACATCTGCTGCTGGTATATTTTTTCCCATCTTATTACGGTCACATAGCCTATAGTATACTTCTCTGGTTATTTGTAAATAAATGTCTAAGTAGTTTTTTTATTTTCATATCAATTAAGTGGCAGCCTATTTTTAACCATCACTAAATTTTCTTGCAAAAAGAGCCTTGCAATTGAAATAATTGCCTCTCTCGCATCAAATTACATCAGTGTAGAACAAATTTGAGGCGATAGAGGCAATTATTTCAATTGCAATGCTGTTTTTGCAAAAAAATTATTTAGTGATGGTTAAATAGGCTGCTAGGAGATTCTTCCAATATAAAAGGCAATGGTTAGGCCACATCTTAGTTTACAGGCCACAGCATACAGGCATGGAAGCCTCATTTTTAGGATGTATGAAGTCTGCTAAATAAAGAATGATCATAATTTTTCATGAACTGTACTGCTTGCTGTTTTTGAACTGAGGAATTTAAGGCCAAACCAAGCTGCATCACATAGCAACAGTGAAGTTGACTTGTGAGCAGTGTGTTCTTGGCAATCAGTCAAAGTGTATGCCCATTCAGTTTCAACTACATAACAATAGATGTCACATGCAAGGAAAAGCATGCCACTCTGAAATTTTGTTTGTCTCAAGATCACTGGAAGCATATGAAATTTTTGGAGGCTTATGGTGAATCTACACTTACATATAGCACAGCTCATTGGTGGTTTAGAATGTTTAAAGATGGATGTGATTCAATCACACAGATCAGCGGTGCTGGAGTTCCACCCACTGCTGTCACCACAGAAACCATAAACACTACTTCTGTGGTCATGAGAGAAGATTGTCATATGACATAAGGCAACTGGCAGAGATATTGAGAATATCAGTGGAAAGTTTATGGTAATCTTTTTGAACATTAAAGGAATGGTTTACAAGCATGTTGTGCTCTCATAGGGCTGTTATGGGATCTTACATGAAAACCGTACGGCACTTTGTGGGTTCATATTCATCGCAAATGATCACAACTGCACTCAGGCAGGTGGATGTTGTATCGCAAAAATGCGAAACCTTATATTGCTCATACTGTCATCGAGTACTTAGCGCTAATGTCCTTTTCCCCCTCCACCCTGCAATTTTTTATTTCGTTATTGGAAATAATTTTTTTTTCCTCTCCAATAATGCGAGATAAACAGTTCTATTCATCAGAAGTTGTAGATGATTCTTAAACGAACGTAAAAAAATGGCAGGCTTTTGAATGGGAGAAATGGAGTAACTGAATTTCATCAAATGGGGACTATTTTGAAAAGACCATTAAAATATGAATGATTAAAAAAAGGTATGTTGTGGGAAAAAATTATGATTATTTATTGAACAGCCCTCACCGATCCTTAAAAAGCGATGCAGAGAAGAGTATGTTTAAGTCACGGTCAAAATAGCACTCTTGACGTGACATTCATTAGTAAATTGCATTATCTGGCAGTAGACCTCACTGAAGTTTTAAAAGCTTTAAATTTATTGGGAAAACTAAATACTGATGGCATCTGCATTCTTTGTCAGATAATGCACATAAGTAGACACACAGCTGCTACAGCCGAGTGGTCAGGTACGAAGTTGCATAACCTCGTGCCTGACCCCTTGAGTGGCCAGAGTTGAAGCTCATGACTACTAAATACAGTGCTGTTTCATGTATTCTCTATCTTATGAACTCCCCTGACCGTGTCGTCATCCAGGTGTATAAACAGAAAATTTATTTTATAAATCTGAAAAATTTGGTTGAAAGATGGATGCGAGAAAATTTGCTTTCATCCCGAGAGTAATCAACTGTTAAAACAAACTTCACAGTGTGGAAGTAGGCACTATGAATAAATTTATGGAAGGAAATGATATGGTTAGGATTTTTTTTTTTTTTTTTTTTTTTGGCCAATGCTGTCTAAATTTGCATCATATCACATGTCACTACTAATAGCATAAAGGGCAAACAATCCTCAACTCCACAAACTCCCAAAAGTGAAAAGACGGTGAACATTAATGGACAAGAGAACCATAATTGCATTCTTATTCTAATATAATCTCAACCTAGAAATATTCAAGTTTTAGCATAAATGATATCTAAAATGTTGGAACACTAATTTTAAAACTGATTAATTTAAAATATAAAACTCATAAGAATAAATCTGTTGTAAGATAGAGATGTTGACAGAAGAGCAAATAAAAATGGAATAGATTGGAGAAATGTAAAGCCTAAAATGTATCTTAATTTTTGAATCAGCACATTAAAATCTGAATTAATTCTAAATAAAAAATAATTTTATAAATAAATAATTTTACACTAACTAGTATGACAGAATCAATCAGAAACAGCAAATATGAATTAATCTGAATGTTAAATTATTTTATAATGAAAATAATTTAATTCTAGCAGGATTTACTTACAAACCAAATTAAATAGTATGAAAGAGAGCTGTGATGCCCAATACGTTTTACGTTAATACAATATTTGTAAAATAATAAGAGAAGTTAACCTCAGTATAGTACTGTATTCTAAAAAATGACTATTCAAATAATTCCTTCACAATTTCTCTTTTATTTTTTTAAAATCACAAAAAATGTAAAATTTATTCAATACGAACAACTTGCAAGAGTTTCTGAAATAGTGCTTTTAAATTCTGGAAAACATTATGGGCTATTGATAATGCCATTGATAATATCCCCCATGATAATGCCAGGCAACATACCAATGCCTAACCCAATTATATGTGGACTGACACACTCTAAACAAATGAAAACTGAACTCTCATTTGATGAATTCACCCAAAGCAGAAAATCTCTCAAGTATTACTCCCCCATGATAATGCCAGGCAACATATCAATGTTTGCACTGAGGTTGTTGAAAAATCCAGATATCAGCCAGATCTTCTCTGGTCAGACTATCATCTCTTTGGGTACTTGAAGGAACTGCACTGACATTGTTACAAAAATGCACAAACTAGCAAAGAGGAAGTCTTTCACAGAAAAGAATACTTGCTATTGTTCAATGCAAGAAGAAACTGGTTCAGAAAGATTGGGGCTATATTAAAAAACACAACTCTCAGTACAAATAATTTTTAATCTCGCTTTTTTTAAATTATGTGAAAAAGATTAAGAGACTACTTTCTGATTATCCTTTTACTTCCATCACAATTTCACCATTCTTTCTTTATGATATTAATAATGAGAATATAAAGCAGAAAAAAAACCAATTCCAAGAATCCTTTTTGAACACTGTCATTTATTGTAAAAAATAAATAAAAAAAATGAATAAAATAAAATAAAAAATTCAAATAACTTGACTTTTTATTTTTGCTAACTTGCTCTGACTTGAACAAGTCAGAGTCAAACAATTCTGTTTGCTCAGGAACCATTCACAGTGCTTTCCCACAATTGTTTTCTGCCACACTATCTATTAAAGTTGAGAAGAGTCTACTGATTAAGATAAAAGTATGCCACAAAGTTGGCAATATCTTGTATAAGATTTCAGGTGGATTAAAACAGATCCACACTTAATGTTGTGGCAGCAAACAGTATTTTATTAAAAAAAAAAAAAAAAAAAAAACATGTTTAAATTATCATAACATACTGTAATAGATATTTTTGCTAAGGTCTCACTCTCTCTCTGTATTATCTAACTACAAACAGGCATATTTAATTTCACAAAAATTGGCGTGCTTATATTGCAATGTGAAATAAGATGGCTTTAAACACAGAGAAATGTCTACCTACCACCACTCCAAAGTACAGGAAACTGACAGTCTGTTATCAAGCAGAATAATTGTTGCTGTTTGATCAAGCATATTGAAGCAATTTCACTACAGTTTAAAATATATATGTAAATTCTGTGCATCTGATTATTATTTTTTTTGATAATTAACAAATTAAATGAGATAAAAAAACTTTATTGAATAAATATTGGAAAGAAAAAAAAAAAAAAAGAATCTTTACCAAAAATAAAATTATTTTCATTTATTTCACTTGTATTTTTAAGTTAAAACTACTTCCAACAGTGCTGTATTAATTGAAAAAGTTACCACAGAATTCATTCTTATTTGGACATATCACCTAAAGGTAAAAAGATCTATATACATTCATATAACTATTTAAGGAGTGTTCAAGACACACAAGCAACAGCAAATTAGAAATCATTTCTAAAATGCATATGCTGTGAAAACATGCAGTATACTTTCTAAGTTTCCGAAAAGATGAATTCTGATTAAAATTGCAAATATTCTTAGTTATTACAAAAAATGTTATAAATGCTAATGACTAGAAGCTTTTAAAACTGTTAATAGGTTCAAGATCAATTATATATTTAAATATGAATAAAAATGGTCACTGCATATGTGCTACAATAAGAATGATGGTGATAAAGAAGATTTAATCTATACCAACAGTAATAAAAAATGCAAATGTAAGTTTACACGTGTCTGTGAGTTGATATAAATACACATAAATAAAGACATTTGAAGATAACATCTAAAAAGTACAATCAATTTACCATATTTCCATTTCTCAGCATATGGTATTTTACACTGTCCTTATTCAAACAATAAAAAGTAAAACAAGAAAAATAACACTGCCCAAAAATACCAAATGTACGTTATTACACTGTCTTTCAAATGTAGAAACATCTGACAAAGAGCAAAAAATTTGTACATTCTTATTTATGCAGTAAGTTATTCTGAACTCTAGTGCGAAGACTGTGGATCACACTGTAGTAACCTAACAATTGAGGGATCACTTTTGGCACCTTCAACAAATTCTTCCAAGCTGAGTTTACCATCCATATTCTTATCCATCTGTCGGAATATTTTGTCTGTACGCTTTTCAGGAGTTGATTCATCTTCTGGCATTTTCATAACAGATCCTACCATTTTGTAGATTGCCTAAAAATATATATATCAAATACGGGTAAAGCAATTCTTAAAATAAGAAAACTAATTTATCCAAACATTAATTAAAATTTTGCAGTTTCCTGTGATTTAACATGGCCTTTAATATGGTAGGGTCATTACGCTTTAAAATTTTAAACAATTAAATATAAAAATATTTACAATATAACAAATGGAAAATTTTAGGTTTTATCCTTAACCTCTTTTAGTAGTGTGCACGTGCGTACATACACACTGCTAGAAAGGCAAGTGTGTGAGATGGAAAGGGGGGGGGGTGAGAGAGAGAGAGAGAGAGAGAGAATTGAAAACTCCTACTATATGATGCTCAAAAATATGTATGTTAAGCTGCATAAGGTGTTTCTGATCCGAAAACAAAATAAGCTAAAAGGTTAATCTGAAAACAAAATAAGCTAAAAGGTCATTTGCTGCATTGCTCTGGCTTTCTCCTGGTCAACATCAGAATATTCCAGCATATTTGGCAGTCACGGATCTGTACTGGCTTGCTGCCATTCAGATTAACAAACAGCAGCTGATTATCGAGCTCTCATCCTTGTGGGCTACTGATGTAAAGGCTGTGAACAACCATTTTCGCTTATGAATTGAAAAAATAAATATTATTCCTGGTTTATTAATGAGCACTAGTATGAAGCTTATATTTTAAAAGTAGAGATCCATAAATGTGTTGCAGATACTCAACTTCAGAAATCCCATTAAGCTGATTTTAATACAACTGTCTATAGTTTAACATTAATAGTGTCTCACACACACACACTAGTAACATACAACTGATGTGTTAATTGATTTTTCATAGGTTATAATAATTTGAGAAGTATGCTATCAAGCCAGTGTTAGGTGGGTCGGAGAACTGCTAGCTTGGGGGTGGGAATATACAGACTAACAGATTAACAGCTACAGACAGAGGTGCAAGTGATTCTGCATTTACACTAGTGAAGTTGATGAATTTGAAGCACTAGTTTAGTTATCAAATGTGGAATTGTAGGGATATTGAAAACAAGGTATCACTCAGACATAAGGGAGGCAGGTTTAAATATGCACATGTAAATATGTATTTAAGTACAATGTGCACAGAAAGGATATAGCATATGGTGTTACAGGTCTTGCAGCCCTGAAGGTTCTTCCCAACTCTGCAATGATCTTTTGTGATGCAATACAGACTCTATAAAGGACAGAAAACTGTGCACAGTGTAGTCTGCGTAGTGTAGTGTTGGTCAGTTGTTCATCTGGCCTTTTTGCTGTTGGACCCAATTATCCCTTTATCAACAGCAATAAATTGCCCCCTAATGCCACACTGTTCCAATGTGTACAGTGGTCTCTTATAATATGGTACAGTATTAAAAGTTTTTCTGAAATCTAAGTACATGACATCAGAATTAGTTTTTGCAGCCTTTCCTTTGTTTCTGCATCATAGTATAAAATCTGATTGGCAGGACGAGATTGCCCTTTAAATGCATGTGTGAGTGCATAACTGCATTTCTGTCTATGTGTCATGCATTACTTCTTGACCCAGTGACTCCATTATTTTAACTGGAACTGAAGTCAAACTAATAGGTCTATAATTACTCACTTCACCCTTTGATTCACCCCCCGCCAATGAATGGGATTGACATTTACATATCTCCAATCTACCATCCACTGAATTCATAATAATGGTAAAAGACCTGCTTACCTCTTTGCTGCTTCTCTTAATTGAACTGGATAGATTCCATCAGCTACAGGTGCTTTGTTTAATTTTACTTTCAACAGTTTCTCTTCCACTTTTCCCCCAGTTATTATAAAATAATTGGGCTCATAGTAAGAACTTAATATACTTCTGGCATCCCTATCCCAAAAAAATTCCTTATGTGGGAACATAGGTTTAGCTGGCTTAATCTTTTCTCTTGTAGCCTGTCTAATACTTGGGATAGAAAAATCAGTCCGCCAATAAATCCACAAAAGTACTGCAATTGTGTGAGTAACCAACCCTCAAGTTTTAGTCAATGTCCACGAAGTTAAAAGCCTCCATTATAAGTTATCCTGATTTGCTGGCCCACTTATGTTACACCAAACTGAATGAACACTGCATGGATAACTCATGTGAATTGGATGTACTGCCTTGGATTTTATATTCTCCTTAACTAACGGCACAACTCCTCCTCTCCTTTCTAAACACAGTATTTCCCATATTAAAATTCTGCATCCAATATGATTGAGTGACACCATGTGCCCAATATCCCTACAATGTCTAAATCTGATGACTTGACAGTTCTTCAAATTCATTTACTATATTCCGAGCATTAGTATACAAGCAAGGATATGTTAACTTGTTTTTGCTTTTAGTAACTTTACACATCCCATGTATTTGCCAGGCAGGCCCATGAAGATCCCAACAGATTTTTTGTAATCTGACACCTTACTTTTCGGGATACTGGATGTCTTAATTAGAAATACTGCAAGAATCACTTTCACCTCTGCTTGCAACTGCTGTTATCTATTAATTTGTACCTCCAACGATAGCAGTTTTCCAACCAACCTAACAATGCCTCACTAGCATCAGCAAACATTCTTGCATTCCTTCTATTGAAGGGTATCCCATCCCTGTAAAACCAACTTCTATTAACAAGCACAGAATTGCAGAACTTTGAAATTTAATCCTAACTCATGACTTTCTCAACAGTGCTCTGTACTTGTTTAGAAAATTCTCAGATCTACTCTTAAATATCATTGATGCGTGTACAATAGTGTTTCTCAACCTTTTTTTAATTATCGCCCTTAAAGGGCTTTTTTAGACAATGTTTTTCCTAATTGCCCCCATGAAATTTTAAACAAAAAATACTTTATACTTACTCCTTTTATTCAATGGGCTCCTTGAATCTGATGCTTCTTAGCTTCAATGTTCAGTATGATGTTAGTAAGTTTAATTCTAATGTCTCCTCTTGAACATGTATCAATTCTGTTTATTTCCAGTGTTAATATTTTATGTATTGAACTAAAACCATTTTCAACCATATAAGATGTTGGAAAACAAAGTACTTTGGCAATTTCAGACCACATTGTTGGATAGTTTTTTTTGATCCCACAACAGCCATTCCACCTTTTTCGAATTTATATTTGCATTCTTCGTTACATTTTACTTCAATGAGTGCTTGAATTTCTTCACTAACAAACCCAAAATCACATCCAATTGGATCTAACATCCTGGCTTCACTTCAAAAGAAAATAAATCTGAAAATCTATTTTTCATTTCACCTTTTTAATGAACACAAATGATCTGAATAATTCTCAAGATCATTCTCGGTGAGAGGAGATTCATTGATTTCAGCTTCACAACTGGGTCGTCATGACTGCAATACTAGGGTACCTGCCCACCCACTGATGATAGGCCAATAGCCTTGAAACATGTCTGGGTGGTGGTACTCACTGAGAATAAGTAACAATAGTCTTCTCTATTAGTGAAGCGTTACTTATTTGAGGTAGTGCAGTATCATGGCAACTCGTCGTGAAGGCAGAGCACAATATGAGAAAGAGCAAATAATGCCCACAACAACTACTTTGTAGTTTTTTTAAGAGTGTCTATGGTGTATCTAAACACTGATATTATATAGATACTAAACTCTTAAAGTATTATGCCATGTGCATTTAATTATTTTAAATTGATTTCAGCTAACTCTTGCATACCACGAAATTGTTTTCTCATTAAATTGATTTAAAATATTTCCAGTTTTTCACTGAAGGCTTTTAATATGCATTTGTAGTCAGTCTATCACCATAATTAATTTCCTTTGAAGTTGAAGTGACACTTAAAGTTTTCAAAAAATCCAAGCCATATAGTATAAGTTGTTTTTGTGTTTGCTGATCTCCTTTGCTAAATCTGTCTCCTACATTTTCTAAAAAAACGAATTATCGTACTAAAAGGGTTTACAAATCTTGTTAGACAGTTTCCTTTAGAAAGCCATCTGACTTCTGTATGTAAAAGAAGCCTCACATACAGTTCTTCATTATGAACACTAAATTTTCTGAAAAGGCGATCATATTTGCTATGTGACTATTTTATTGATGGTTTTAATAATTATACTGAGAGATTGATAAAGAAATGGGCTAATATTTTTTGCAACCAGATGATGTCAGTGCACAATGCAGTGTAAGAACTTCACTTCGGGACATACTTCCTTTAGGTGGGCTATAAAACCTTTGTCTTCCAATAGCACCATCATTGGAACAGGATACCTACTTTTCCAATGGTACTTGTTTTTCATCAAACCATGTGTTTACAGCAGCAAAAATGGATGCTCCAGTACAGTCAGATTCTATAGATTTTACAAACAACATCTCTTCTTGCACTGGAAGGGCCTTACCTGTGGATTCATCAATCTGAATAGAAAATTTCCTCCTTTTCAGTTTGTCAATTAGCTGTCCTTCAATGTTAACTTACATCAATTCGTTTTCGAATTGAATCATTGCTCAACAGCAATGCTTTTAAAATACTGGAAGGATTTTGATGCATCACTGTTGAAATTACAATCTAATGCAGGTGGTATAAGTCTCAGCAACTGTATGAGCACTACCAGTTTTTGAAATGATTTCTGCAATTTTATTAAATACAATCATTCCATTGTCATTTGTTTGTGTGTTCTTAAATAAGGAAGTAACAGTGTTACACTGCTCAAAATTCTGTTTTAAATTTTTAAAATATTTGATATGTTTACCAACTCTAACAGGATGTTTCCTTTTTAAGTGATCTTAAAGTCTTGATAGTTTCATAGCCTCATTTGTAAAAGAACAATTACACATAAGATGCATAGGCTATCTTGAGTCAAATGGGCTTTTAATACAACCATAAAATGGATATCTGGATATTCATCCAGATACTGTTGACACTTTCTTTCCAGGACTTGACATAATTGATGATGGGTTGAATAACTATAAAGAATTAAATAATAAAATATAAACTATTTTTATTTAGCGCTCATAGCCCATGTCACTCACAAAAGCACTGTGGATCAAAAATAAACAACTTCCACAAAGAAACAATAAATCAATATTAATTGTCACTTAGAAAGTAGAAACAATAGACTGAAACATTTCTTCATCCCATCCATGCCTTATATAATGACCAATGAAACAAAAGAATATATAAATAAACCACGTTACGCCTGCCATGCTGCTGCTGCTGCCAAGGTCACAGCTGTCAGAAAGGTGCAAAAGGCAAGGATTTCGGAGACATTACCTCTGAAAGCACTTAGGCATTTAATGGCTATGAAAAGCAAAGGTGGCTGAATTTAATCATACCCACTATCTTCCTTTTATCAAAATTTCTCACTCACTGCTAATATATTATACCTATATGTTAAAAATCAGTTGTCTCAGGGGTAAGATATGGAGGTGGCGCGGACACGACGAAGCGGTTGTTTTAAGTGCTCCTGATTGTCACTCGATTTTTTTACTATAAGTGAATGTTTAAAGGTTTTCACATGTTGCAGCGCAACGGCCAAATGGTTCTACCTCTCCCAAGGTGAGTATCTCCCGGATCCGTTTATTCTAACTCTTTCAAATTGTGTGCAAGTTAAATTGAACCAGGCATGTTCTGCAGTGGAAGATCTTCATTTTCAGCAGTTCGGATTTTTGCCTGCTGGATTGCAGCCCCAGTCAAGGTCAGAGAGGAGTGACAATCCCCCCCACCTCAAGTGAAGTCTCTTAAAGTAAACATCATAAAAGAGTCCCGCCGTAGGGTGAAGCGACATACAGCATTAGTCACAAAGCCCTTGCACAGTTCCTAATAGAAAAGGCCCCTTTGTGTTCCTGGGAAGCTCTGACGATCCTCCCCCATACATATTTCTGTCGTCCAAAATGTCAGATTATAGTGCTTCAATAGCCGAGTTGTCTGGAGAATTGACTTTCTCTGAAGTTCCAGACACCAGTTTCAAGGAACCTCTAGCTATGTTGGAAAAAACACTGGAAGACAAATTTCCCCCTATTCAAGGACCTTTAAATTCTACATACATTTAACGATTCTCAAGATTGTGAACAAACTGGTAGTGCAGTTATTCTTGACTATCTTTTTGGATTAAAAGCAAATATGCTTGATGTTTTTATAGAGGGCTCTACTGTGACACCTCTTATGGTGTCACAGTAACCTTTCCATATTGTTCCATATTGGAACAATATGGAAAGGTTAGTGATAGATCTAACTATAGAGAATAAAAAGTTGAGAACAAAATTAAATCTTAATGTTGAGAGGAAACAACAAAATGTCTTGCCAACCGTTTTGGCTCCCACCTATGTGGTGTGGTTGCCTTAGGCACTGGCAAACAATCTCAGAGTGATGTTAACTTACCGGATGTTCAAACAAAGTACGTACTCATAGTTAAAGCAAATGCAGATAGTAATTGTAAAACTAGTGAGGAAGTTAAAGCTGAAATTTCTAAAAGTCTTAAACCTGAATTTAAAAAATTAAAGATTAAATCAATAAGAAAAATAAGAGAAAAGGGAGTTCTAATCGAAACCGATAACAGCAAGGATCTAAATAAGCTTAAATCCTGCCCTAAGTTCAAGGAGTTAAAATTTTCTGTGCATTCTCCTAAAAAATTAAATCCAACTGTCATAATATATGACATACCTAAAGATGTCAATGACTCTGATTTTCTGGAGGACTTATTCAATAAAAACCTTGTGGATCATGGGATATCCCAAGAAGATTTCGAGTCTATTAAGGTTCATTTTAAAATCAGGTCTCGGAACAAAAACAATCAACATTGGGTTCTTGAGATCCCAAATAAAATTAGGAAAGTGTTTTTGGCTTCAAATTTCAAGGTTTTTATTGGATGGTCTTCCATGGTATGAAGGATTTTTTCACAGCATCATGATGTTTTAAATGTCTTAGCTACGGACACGTGGCTAAAAACTGCCACCAATCCGAGTTTACTAGCGAACATTGCAGTGACCTGGGTCATCAAATTCAAGACTGTCCTAAAATGGAGGAATTTGCTGTTTGCTCAAATTGTCAGCTGTCGCATAATTTCTTCCAAACCCTGTTACGGTTGGTGACTGGGGTAATGCCAGGGTTTGGGCTACCCTGGTGGTTGCTGATCCCCTCATTACTGTAACAAAAATTTCTAGTCTTTGCTCCACACATGCTGCATGCGCATGCTTGGAAGGCTGTTTTGGAAAAAAATTATGTGGTTTCTTTGTATGCTCAATGTAGTCAGGCAAGGCAGGCCATAGAGCCATTTCTAAATTACATGGAAGACGTTTTGATCTGTTTATCTGGTTTTCCTGTCATTTTTATGATGGATGCTAATGCTCACTCCCAGCTTTGGAATAGCCCTACTACAGATTCTAAAGGTGAGCTTTTGGAGGAGCTTATTCAGTCCAATAACCTCACTCTGTGGAATACCCCAGGCCATCTGCCTACTCTTGTTTCTTCTCTGGGTCAATCTTATATTGACATTACCCTTTCAAACTCTACTCTTGGTTTTGGCATTTCCAACTGGCTTAGCCATACTTCGTGGTGCTCGAACGACCACAACGTCATCACTTTTATGATCAGTCTAAGCAACAATCCTAGGGTTATCAGGTGCTGTTTTGACTTCCCGCGGTTTAAGACAAAACACATTGATTGGAATATCTTTGATGTAAAGATTCATGAGCTTATTTCAGAAGAAATAATCGTCCAACTTGGCTCGCTTCCTGCTGATATGCAGGTTTCTAAGTTTCAAGAGATTGTAATCACTGTCTGCGAGTCCAATCTAAAAAAGAATGAATAGTGTTTTCATGGTGGACCCCAAATCTCACAATTCTCAGAAGAAACTTAAAAAATGCTCGTTGTAATTTTCAGAGAGCAAAGAGAGCTAACAGGTCCAGAGATGAGATTGACAGACTTGGTGAGTTGTATAAATCCAATAGAAGGAGTTATTTCAATACCATTTTCCAAGAGAAGAAACTTGCTTGGGCAAGGTTTGTTCAGCATAACATAAATGAAGATCCGTGGGGATTATCCTACAAACTTGTTACTAACAAGGTTCATCCCGGCGATGTTCTTTCTTCTATTATTGTAAATGGTAATGAAATCCTGGACTGGAGTTTGTCAATTAATGCCATCTTGGATGGCTTGCTCCATGAGGACACTGCCTCCTGTGAAAACACCATCCAAACTACAATTAGATTAGATCATTTATCATACCAAGGGGCCCAAACCGAAGCTCCTTTTATGAATACTGAGCTGGAATCAGCTATCTCAACCTTAAGGGATGGTAAATGTCCTGAACAGGATCTCCTTGAGGTTTCTGTACTTAAAAAAAGATTTGGGAAAAATTGCCCATTAATTATATTAAATCTTTTAAATGCTTGTCTGTCTTCGAGATTATTCCCACTGGCTTGGAAACAGGCTAGACTTAAACTTCTGCTTAAGTCCTTTGACAAATCCTCCAATGATCCGGCCTCTTACAGGCCCATTGCACTGCTGCCCATTCTTGGCAAAGTCTTGGAAAAATTAATTGTTTCTCGTCTTCTAAATTACTATTTAGACAGAAACCTAAGTTCTCCACTTCAATTTGGCTTTACACATGGAAGGTCTTCTGTTGATGCTATTTGTCAGGTTTTGAGTTCTGTTCAAAATTCCAGTTCTAAATATGTCCTCGGCCTCTTTATTGATTTCAAAGGAGCATTCAACACACTGTTTGGTGGCAGAGTGTCCTGGCGATGTCCAGAGAGGCCGGGGTCTCTGCTCCTACTTACTGTCTCCTTTCAAATTACTTTGATTCTTGCAGCATCACAGTTTCCTCAGGATTCTGCTCTGTCTCCAGATCTGTTTCTAGGGGCTGCCCTCAGGGCTCTGTTCTTGGCCCTGTGTGCTGGAACATGGTCCTTGATAGGTGGCTCTCAGTTGATCAAGACAACATCCTTCAGATAGCTTACACAGATGGCCTTGCTATTCTGATTTTTGGTAATTCCCGCCGAGAGCTAGAGTGCAGAGCAAATGAAGTTCTAGAGGACTTGAATATCTGGTGTCAAACACAAACTTCAAATCTCGACTAATAAAACAAAACAAAAAAAGGGCTCTCTTGATGTGAATAGACCACCTGTTATTAAGTTGAATGGAGAAATGATTAGGAGTACTCGGCAGCATAAATACTTAGGAATTTATTTTGATGACTGTCTTAATTTTAATTACCACGCAAAATACGTTCTTCAGAAAATAAAAGCTATGACCTATAAAATGACTGAAATTACCAGGAGTACGTTTGGTGTAAAGAAATCTTCCATTAAATTACACTACTCTTGTATATTAATACCAACTGTGTGTTATGCGGCTGGGGCCTGGGGATACAGAATCAGTAACTCCCATGTTCAAAAAGATCAACTGAAGCTCAAAGATTTTCTTCTCGCTGTAAGTAAAGCTTGTCGAACTGTCTCTACAGCTGCTCTCCAGGTCCTCAGTCATCGACTGCCAATCCAATATGAAGTAATGTTACACTATCTTTTATATTGTAGAAGAAAAAATGTTCCTGCGATTGTAAATGGAATTACCTCTACTCTGCCTCTACTTTGGGTAGGGAGACCTTTAAGTTTTTTCCCGAGGTCGTTGATTACGACAAGAAAATGGACTGGTTCAATCCTGGCTTATACGTTATGTTTTTATATACTGGTCATGGCAGTCTTAACTTTAAATTGTTCTCACTAGAATTAAGTAACATTCCTCTCTGTAGTTGTGGTGCTCAAGAAACTGTTGAGCACCTCATCTTTCACTGTCCCCTGTACGATGATTTAAGACTGGACTTTCAACTTCTCACAAATGTATTTGACTGCTCTGAACTGCCAAGATTGGTTAACTGTTTGGAATATTATACTGCCTTCTCCACCTATGCAGAGAAATTGTTTAAACAGAGAAAGAATTCTTACTCCTGAGGTTCAGTAAAATGCTAGACTGCTTCTGTTTCTTTGGATTACTCTTACCTGATGTATTGATCAGTCTGCTGGACTCCGAAGCTCAGTATTCATTTATGTATCATCATTGTATATAGTCTTTTTATGTACCATCATTGTATATAGTCTTTTATGTACCATCATTGTATATAGTCTTTTATGTACCATCATTGTATATAGTCTTTTTATGTATAATTAATCATTGTACATAATTATTATAAATTGTACACAATGTATAGACTACTTTTAGTGGCGAATAGGGGAAACCCTGGAGCACGCCAAAAAAATAATAAAATACTTTGACTTTGTCTCAGGGGTAAAGAAAATCCAATGAGAGAAATTAAATATTAAGGAATAAGACGTCGTCAATAAAGGTTGAACTTGAGGGCCACAAACCATTGTAATACCCATGATTTTTTTGCCCCCCAAATCCAAATTTTGTCCCCATTGAGAATCCCTGGACAACAATATCACTTTATGTGCCTGCAAAAGATGGTAGCTGCATTACATCATCATCAACTTTGCTTCCCAACCAGCTCCATTCCTCTATCCTTTTTACACAATATATTTTGTTTTCCTGACAATGGATTCACCAAGAATAGGTTGCTATTCTTGGTGAACCTGCGGGACCAGAGATCTTGACATTGAGAAGAATGTTGTTGTCTGATGTTCAAGTGTTGAGTTGAGCCGCTGAGTGCTTGATGGGGTTCCTCAATTGCATTACTTACTCCAATAAGCAAAGTGGTGAAATCCACCACTTTGTTTATTGGAGGCTTGAAGTGGTGGAACCCATGTTTAGTCTAGAGCTAAGTCCCAGTCAACCCTCCCCTATCTCTTCACAGACATTCTCTCAGATATGCGCCAGACAAGCTGTACTTGCTACCCGGGAGTCTAAAACGCTGATGGAACTGATATTCGGGTGACACTCAAGTCAAGTGGACCCCATTTCGGCGAAGTCCGGACGGTCTGTGACAGCCAAATCCTCTGCTTGAACCTTCACGATGGTGGGACTGTTAGTAATCCTGGGTATAACCTCCATGCACAAGTACATGGTGGGTGACCACCCAGGTGTGAAACAACGTAAGCAGGGGTCGGGGTGTGGCGCCCACACCACATGGAGAAACTCCACCCCTCTATGTTACCAGGCAGTACTAGGTGGTAGATGACTCTCATCACCGGTGAAATCCACCACTTTGCTTATTGGAGGCTTGAAGTGGTGGAACCCATGTTTAGTCTAGAGCTAAGTCCCAGTCAACCCTTCCCTATCTCTTCCATTATGTAGTATGATTGATGACTTTTGAGGTTATGATGAATGGCGTGGCGAGATCCAATATTCCTTACATTTCGAGGGTACAGCTCTAAAACGGTGTTCGCAGGCCGGCCGCTAGTACTATAGTACACCAGACCGAACCTATTGGCAACTCTCTTGGAAGCTTTCGGATCAGCTAGTGTATAATTTTGCTACCTCTACTCTGCCAGATAGTGACTGGAGGGAGTCCGAGTAGTGTGTATGCGGGGAGCATTGTTGAGGCCACGTTATGTCAAGGATCTGGGTATATTCTTACCACGTGTACGCCATATCCAAAAATTTCATTACTTCATACAGCATGTCCCACCCACCTTTTCTTACTATTGAATACACCATGAATTGTCAAAATAATAGAGCAAGCTTATCTGCGAAAAGGTCTAAACCTCCCAAGCACTTCCTAATTCATTTCACAAATATACGTGGTCTCAATTCTAATCTCAACGATATCCATTTCCACTTGCAGTCTGCCAAACCCCATGTACTTTTTCTGACAGAATCTCAGTTATCCAAATTATTCGCTGTATGATTCCTTTCACCTCAAAGATGGTACTTGTGCATATGTCCATTCTGATATTCCCTGTCAGAGGGCAATTTGGAATCTCCTCTGGCTTAAAATCTCTCTACCTCATTGTGTCAAATTCATCTGTTATCTCTACCGTTCTCCCAACTCCACTAATCACTTGGAGCTCTTTGACTTTCTCTCTTTGCAACTTGACTTTCTCCAGTCCAACTTTCCTAACAGTGAGGTAATTTTCCTTGGTGATTTTAATGTCCACAACTCCAGCTGGCTTCCGTTTTCTAGTCACACCGACCCAGCAGGTCGAGATGCTGAGGCTTTTGCAATTACTAATGACCTAGCACAGATTGTTCATTTACCTACAAGAATACCGGATAATCCTAATCACACAGCCAACACGCTTGATCTTTTTCTCACAAACAACCCTTCTAAGTACACGGTTGAAGTGAGAGGTCCTTTAGGCACTTCAGATCACAACTTGATGATTGTCTCTTCTCCAATGGAACCTTTATCTTATGGCTACTCCTAACCTCGTGTTGTTTGGCATTACAAGAATGCAAAATGGGATGACCTGCGAGACTTCTTTTCTTTGGTCAGATTACTGTTTCAAAACTTCTGATGTCAACGTTTGCTCAGATCGTGTCAGTGAAATTATTCTTACAGGAATGGAATCCTTTATCCCACACTACACTTTAAAATCTCGTCCTTTATCTAAACCTTGGTTTTCCAATAATTGTGCTAAGGCTGTTCAAGAGAAGAATGTTGCATATGGTAATTGGCTTGTTTCTAATTCTTCAGTTTCATTTTCTGCCTACACCAAAGCTCGCAACAATTGTAAAGCAGTTATTAATCAGTCCAAACTAGAGTTTGAACAGGCTAAGAGTAGAAAACTTGCTTCTTACCCTAATGGTAGCCGAGCATTCTGGCCTCTTGCCAAAGCTATTGGCCACAACTTTTGCCCATCTCTGATCCCACCTCTGTCCAAACCAGATGGTTCTGTTGTCACTTTAGCCAAGGATAAAGCTGATCTGCTAGCATCCCATTTTTCTTCCAACTCATGTATTAATGATCTTGGTAAAACTCCTCCCACCATTCCCAACACGCTCCATTCAATGCCTCCTGTGGTCTTCCGTCAAAAGGATATCAGAAGGATCCTGAACTTACTCCTATTCTTTGCCGCCCTTTTTCACTTTCTTATTCCAAAGGTGTTTTTCCTTCTGGTTGGAAATTTGCTCATATTCAGCCAGTTCCTAAAAAGGATGACAAATCCCTCCCATCGAATTATCGTCCCATTGCAATTACTTCTACTCTTTCTAAAGTAATGGAGAAATCAATTAACCGCCAACTCTTAAACTACCTAGAAACTTTCCTTCTGATCAACGATCGCCAGTATGGATTCCGCCAATGTCAATTCACTGGTGATATTCTGGCTGATGTTACCCATTTATGGACCAATTCAATGGAAAGGTTCGGTGAAACACAAGTAGTTGCTCTTGACATCTCAAAGGCTTTTGATTGTGTTTGGCATAAAGGTCTTCTAAACAAGCTTCCATCTTTGCCAACTGTTTTTAGTAATTGGTTATCCAGTTTTCTGTCTGATCACTCACTGAGGGTGATGGTAGATGGCTCTCTGTCTTCTAACTTATCCACTAATGCCGGTGTCCCCCAAGGTTCAGTTCTTTCCCCCCACTCTTTTCCCTCTTGTATATTAATGAGCTTCTTCCATTGACTGGAAATCCTATCCATAGTTTTGCCGATGATAGCACATTGCATTCCACTTGTCCTGCTCAATCAGCTTCATCTTCTCGAAAATCTGCTACCAATTCTTTAAATACCGATCTTCAGGTAATTCTCCAGTGGGGCAAAGACAACATAGTTGATTTCAACCCTTCTAAAAGTCAGTCTTGTCTTATATCTCGCAAAAAGGATGCTTATCTTTAGTGACACTCCGATTTCTAGGCAAAATGATATACCTCTTTTGGTGATTACCCTGACTCCTAATCTCTCTTGGCACAAGCCCATTACAAATATTGCTTCCTCTGCATCTAAAAAATTTGGTTTTCTCTTTCGCTCTCGGCGTTACTTTTCTTCCAAACAGCTGCTCACTCTGTATAAATCGCAAATACGCCCTGCCGTGGAATATTGTTCCCACATTTGGGGTGGTGCCCCCAAAACCTCTCTCAGGCTTCTTGATTCCATTCAGAAGAGGGCAGTTAGGTTAATTAATGATTCATCTCTAACAGAGTCTCTCCACTCGCTTTCTCATAGAAGTACTGTTTCTGCTGCATGCCTCTTCTACAGATACTTCCACGGGCACTGTTCTTCTGAATTGGCTTCTATAATTCCCGCTCTCTCTTTCAAAACAGTCCGAACATGTGCCGCCACCAGCCAACATTCATTTACTGTCCAACTTCAAACCCACAGAACCAACTTTTCATCTTCCTCGTTTATTCATTCAACTGCCGTTTTCTGGAATAACCTTCCTTCATACGTATTTCCTGAAAATTACAATCTACAGAAGTTCAAGTCCAATATCAACAAATATCTTCTTTCATCTTCTCAACCTCCAACCCAAGCATGGTACTAAGTACTATAGGTTCTAATACCTCTCGTGTTTGGGGTTCACATAAAAAAAAAAAAAAAAATTCCTTCGAGGGCATCAACCCTGTTCTTCAATCCCTCATGAGCCCATCGGAACATCAAATTTGTGCTTAATCTTCTCTTGCTCATTACAACAAACATACAAAGGCATCCTTTTGTTGTATCATGTGTGGTTCCAAGTAGCTTTCCAAAGAGGCAACAAGCAGAGCACATAAAATCCTGATTTGTTAGAGCAGCATTTCCCAAACTTTTTTTAGTTACGGAACACTTTTCATCTCACTATATATTTATGGAACACAAGCTTAGCGGGAGCCAAAGAACTGTTTGCTAATATTTTATTACACATGATGCATTGTGCATATTTATTTCCAACACGAATAAAGCCGAAATTCAAATAACTGTCATCATACTTTCATTTTGGTCTTTTTTTAATTGGTTCCTGCTTTTTTACTTCAGAATTTTGGGGAACAAAAGGTTATGATTGTTCATCCTCACTTTGAAGTGTGACAATATTGTGTTTTAAAGTTCCTTTTTTCAACCAAAAATCCATTTATTTATTTTAATAATAATATTTCGAAATACTGATAATTATCAAAAAAAAAAATTTTATACAAGGAAGTGAGTTTAGTTATGATATCGGTTTGCTTACCCCTCTCTGTCAATCTGTGTACTCCAGGCTAAATCGCATACGAATGGCATATTAGACCACTACATTGCTACTTTTTCATAGATGTCATTACCTCCATGCAAAGCCCGCCCACATAAAGTGTTCTGCAGTCTGTTTGATTATTAGTCTATGCCAGTATATTTATAATGGAAAAAAAATAATAATATTAAAAATTATAATGATATAAAAGTGGTGAATGCTACAATATGCAAAATTTGTTTATTTTTTATTATTATTATTTTTTTAATTATTAATTACCATTTTTCACAGAACACCACTTGTTCACATCTCACGGAACACAGTTTGGGAAACTGCCGTGTTAGAGAACTGTTGTCAGCAGTTCCTTCCCATGGCAAAGCTTTCCTGCTGCTTACCTTTCACTTGCTGCTCTAGTCTGCGGCATGATTCTAGTCTACATTTAATTTTAGAATACTGCATGAAATTAAGAGATAAAAGAACAGGCAACCCCCGTATAACACAGTACTCTACAACATGGTTTTGCTCTAACACGATAAATAGTGGAAATCCTTGCACAGCACGATACTTATATAACATGGTTTTGCTCTAACATGGTTAGAGAATTTTGGCAAACCTCACATAACATGGTATTCTTGAACATTTGTGTGGAGAAAACCCTACTATTATTATGTTGGATGCAATTTTTCAACTTTTCCATTTTTTTTTCTGAATCCCCACTGTTAAAACTCATTACATCAGAAAATTTACAGTGGATTTTGGAAAAAATTATTCCAAATCTATTGAAGTGATGGAGGCATGGAAACATTTCTCAACCCTGGACTGTATTGGAATCATTACTTTATCGCTCAAAGAAACAAAACCGTCAACATTAAAACCGTGTTGGAAAAACATATGGCTAAGTCGGTAGGAGGGAGAAGGTCTGGTGATATGACTACGAAAGACATTCAAGAGTTACTGGAAGAAAAGAGGCTGGCGAAGCAGATTTGGTGGAAATGGCATTGGAGGTAAACTAAGTCAATTCAGAGGATGAGAGCACAGATTAAAATTCTGAAGTTCCAAATTTTTCATTAAAAAGCATATGGGAAGGCATAAAGTTAGCCGAGCAATTAGAATCTTATTTTCTGAATGCAGATCCTTCGACTGAGAGGAACACAAATTTCAGAAGGGAGCTTCAAAAATGCTTAGCTTCATACCATGCAATTTACAAAGATCAAGCAAAATCAAACAAACCCAGATTACTGATTTTTTAAAGAGAGCAGAAGATCTAGAAAATCTAGATGATGCAGAAGAAAGTTCAGAAGGTGAAGATATTCTGCAACAGAGAAGAGGCAGAAAATTAAATGAACATACATTATGACATATGTTTGTAAGACATTTGTATCAGTTCTTACTATTTTTAATAAAAATTAAGTTTCCAATAGTTATAAATGATGTTTTTACGTTAGCTTTTGGAACGTAATCCCCCCTTTTGTACTGGTGCTTAGTCCCATATAACACAGTTTTGCACCACACGAGATTTTACGGGAACCTAACTACCAAGTTATACAGCGGTTACCTGTATAATAACATTATACTATTTTAAGTTAATGTACTATTAGTGATTAAGTCCACAAACTACTTAATGAAGTTTATGGGCTTAATAAAACACTTATTAATATTACACATAAGACTAAAAATTGTGATTATTTTGTTGTTATATCAATATTATAATTGACTGTATTTATATTGATATTATAACAATGGTGAATATATCATTCTTAAATCGATGCAGTAGCAATGGCAGATTGCAACTTTTACTTTTCAAGAAATTTCGAATACTAAGTAAAGAACAAATTAACCAACTTTATCATATAAACACAAGGCCACTAATAATTTAAAACAAAAATACAACTAAATCAATAATTTTTAAGGAATATAATAAAAAAAATATATCCAGCCCTCAAAAAATAATCTGTTCACTGTAGTGCTACTTGGAGTTTGTCAGATACACAATTGATGTTAGTTTTCAGACTTTTACTTTGAGCATGGTTACTGTGTTGTGCAGCATTATTTAATATGAAAATGTTGCTGGTCATGTTTGGAATTTGAGAAATGTTGTTAAGTATTTACATTATATTATCATCATCATTATTAAAAGTACAGGTCAATGTTGAAAAAAAGCTGTAAATTAGGTTGAATTTGAAAGTGCCTGCAATTCTGCCCAGAAACGATAGGAGGGAGTATACGATGAGAGCCTAGTCGATCAAATCGATGCTGGAGAGATTGTGCAGTCTCAAGGGGAAGAATTTTTCTCAGCCTGGTCTGTACTTGTTAACAGGAGAGACTGCTTCTACAGGGATGGGATAAACTTAAATAGAAAGGGTGCAAGAATATTTGCTGACGTTATTGATGCAGAGTTAGGTGGGTCGGAAAACTGCTAGCTTGGGGGGAATACACGGACTAATAGACTTAAATATCTATTAGTCCGTGACTGCCAGGACTGCTGGGAGTCATAGTGGAACAAATAAATACATGAGCTGTGTTAAGGTAACTAAGAGTAGAAACAGTGCATGTATATTTGCATGTACACCAATGCTAGGAGTATAGTTAATAAATTTGATGTTCTGGAAGTGCTAAGACATCAAAGGCAGATATTGTTGGGATATCAGAGAAGTAGTGTCACACAGACATAAGCAGTGAAGAATTGGAATTTGGGAAGTACAATGTGTACAGAAAGGATAGACAGGACAGGAAGGGAGGAGGAGTTATGCTATTAGTTAAGAAACACATAAAATCTAAGGAAGTGCATCCAATTGATGTTGGTGGACAATGCAATGTTGAGTTTGTTTGGTGTGACATAAGCACTGGAAAAGGAAAAATCAGAGTAGGTGTGTGTTATAGGCCTAATGACTTTGATGAGTATAATAAGGAACTGTACAGGGAAATAGAGTGGGCCAGTAAATCAGAGAGTCTTATAATGGGGGATTTTAATTTCCCAGATATTGACTGGAATTTGTGGGTTGGTCGCACACACACTAGCAAGGCTTTTGGAGATTTATTAGATGACTGTTTTCAACATCAGCATGTTTGGGAGGCAACTAGAGGGAGTAATACTCTTGATCTGATTATCAGTAGTGATTCTTCATGCATTAAGAATCTGCAGATAAAAGAACTGCTAGGTGGCAGTGATCACGGTGTGCTGAAGTGGGATTTACTCAAAGAGGTAACTACCATCAGAGGTAAAGGGAAGGGTTTTTGCTTTTGTAAAAGTGACTATGGTGGTCTGAGAGTATTTAAATTCTATACGATGGGACCAAGTGATGATATTACCAACAGCAAATTCAAAATGGAAGCATTCAAAGAATTAATCTTGGAAGCTACTAGGCTTTTCACACCAACTAAGGAATATTGTTCAAGATTTAGTCCTACATGGATGTTGTAATAGTAGTAGTAGTGGCATGTGATGGAAGAAAGCAAGTGTATATGATGCACTTGCTTTCTCTTGCAGCATCAGCCAAAAAAAATTTACAAAACAATTCCCTCTAAATGTTTGTCCAGTTCCTCCTTAAATTTATTCAACCTATCAACTTCCACAACGACAGATGTTTGTTCCAGTAATTAACCGCTGGCTAAAGGCAATATATATATATATATATAGTTTGTATTATGAATTGTAATTTTGTTTATAGTTATATTATTGTAATAACTATCATATAACATATTTTTTTAATATTAGATATATATGTATATATACAGAGAGAGAATTGGATCTAACAGGCAGAAAATTGAGTAAGGGTGCCACAAAATAAAAGAAATTACTTAGAGGTGCCGCTATTAAAAAAAAGTCAAAAACCACCACCCTAATGGATAAGTGCATAGATAAACAGAAGAATAAGGGAAGGTCCACCCTACAATGGGCCTCTCTCAAATTGGGCTCACTGTTCTGATCATATTTTTCTAGATTTTTTATCCCTTAAATAGGCAATTCTAGTTTCTAGTTTTGTTTCTGTATACTATGGATTATGCAAGTTTAATTCTTTAATTTATGTTTACAGATGCTATGCGACAATGTAATCTAATTTTGGAGTGTATATATATATATATATACTGAAAAGTAAATTGCCCTAATGGATAAGTACATAGTAGTAGTAGACAATGTGATGCAAGAAAGCAAGCGTATGAGTTTATGTAGCATCAGCAAAAAAAAAAAAAAAAAAAAAAACACAATTTCACACATCCATTCCCTCTAAAAGTTTGTCCAGTTCCTCCTTGAATTTATTTAAGATACCAACTTCCACAACGACAGATGGAAATTTGTTCCAGCAATCAACTACCCACTGGCTATAGGCAAATTTCTGCACATCTATTCTACAACTGTCTATTCGTCTGGTTTTCTATTCTACAATAGATAAACAGAAGAATAAGGGAAGGTCCGCCTTGCAATGGGCCCCTCTCAAATTGGGCTCACTGTTCTGACCACATTTTTCTAGTTTTTTTTTTTATCCTTTAAATAGGCAGTTCTAGTTTGTGGGCAAAAAATAAATAAACAAACTAACAGAAATGGGGATATAATAGAGTTGTTGTTGTTGTTGTTGTTATTTGGTTTTTAGGAGCATTAGCAACTAAGGCCATATTGCTCTGGGGATATGCGGTGGTCATTCCCTGACCTTTCTGCATCCTCCCTATTTGGTGGTCACGGGCTCGAACCCCGGTCTAATCAAGAAGTGTGTGCTATGTGCTGCTGCACTGCCCACCTGGCTACGGAGGCACCATATAATAGAATAAGTGGATGGGGGGGGGGATAAAAAAAAAAAAAAAAAAAAAAGCAACAACATACAGGCAGTTCCCACTATACAAGTTTTTGCTTTACGAGTTCCCGGGTTTACAAGTTCTTTGTTTCAAATATCAAGTATCAAAAAAATCGAAAGAATGAACATGAAATGCAATAAATAAATGTTAATGCTAAATTCATAAATACGGCATTTTAAACCACATGCATAGCTGTAAATGCAGTACTACCGTGTGTGCGTTTGATTAGGCAGACAAGCGCGTCTCAATAACTTGCATAACATACAGTTACCACGCTGACGTTACAAAGAGTAGTTATGTTGCTTTTCATTTAGTGCGCAGCACATGCTTCTTGATTAGACCAGGGTTTGAGCCCATCACCACCAAATACGGAGGATGTGGAAAGGTCAGGGAATGACCACCGCATATCCCGGAGCAATATGGCCTTAGTTGCTAATGCTCCTAAAAACCAAATAACAAACAAACAACAGCTTTTCATTTATTCTGTCTTGTAGAGCGCACTAGAAAAGTTACTACAGATTTGAAAAATGCTTATGCATGCTATTGTGAAATTTATAAAGAAAACAGAAGACCATCTTGAAAATAAACTACTCTTGAAGTGCTTCTGAAGAAGAAGACGACCCCTTGTTTCCAACAAAAGAGTGCCGAGCCAACAATGAGTGATGAACCATCAACGAGTGTGCATTTTTATAATTATTATTATTAGCCAAAAAAAAAATTTTCTGAATTACCCTGAGAGAGAGAGAGAGAGAGAGAGAGAGAGAGAGAGAGAGAGAGAGAGAGAGAGAGAGAGAGAGAGAGAGAGAGAGAGAGAGAGAGGAAGAGTCAGAAGTAGAAGGGAATTACCAAAAAAGAGAAAAGAATGATGATATCCAGCTCAGTACCCTGGGGGTGTGCCAAGCCCATACTCACCAGATGTGAGCCCTAGTCGATGATGATGAAGAATAAACATTCTTTAACATTTCTATGACATAAATAATTTCTTTATTATTATAATTTGCTTTAATTTCAAGGTTATTTTTTCATTTATATGGATAAACAAATCATTGTTTAAGCATAAACTATTATTTTGTTGACCTTTATTTAACATTACTATGGTCAAATTTCATTGTTGAGAATGTAACCTGTTTTTAACATTATGTCTATGGGAAATAAACTGCTTTACAAGTGCACGATAGGATTAAATTAACTCTTAGTCAGGAACTGCCTATATATATATATATATATATTAGGGCTTACAATACCGAGATTCTGGGATCCTGGTCATTTTTTTCTAGTATTCAAATTCCAGTATTAATACAAAAATACCGGTTTTTCGGTACTAATTTAAAAAATAATTATCCATGATTTATTCACATAAAGGTTATAAAATCAACAATAAATCATTAATACTGCTGAATTTGCACATGATGGATTGTTATACACAGTACACATGCAACGAAACCTGAAAGCGTCAAGAAACTGTAAGACAAAATCTTACAAATATATTTCTCTTAGTAAGTATAGCATGTGAAAGTAAATACAGAAATATTTCCATTAGTGGCAGTAGGCCTGGTAGTGCAATTAAGGAATATGGTGAACAGTGTTATGGCAGATGCGCAAGGGTTAAAATTAAAAGCTTTTGAAAATAGTTTAATCCCTCTATTACACTGCTACTTGAGGATGCAAGACTCAGTGCATTTTGGGAAAGGGTGTCGGTATGGAGCAGTTCAAAGGTATTGTGATCTTGAGGAAAAAGATGAACGCATTTCGTCGTGTGGGAAAAATATTCTGTTTTTCCCACCAAAGGAAGAAGAGCGAGTTTAAGGAATAACACTGTGATTGGGTCAGGTGTAAATTAGATAGGGGGAGATATGTAAATGCATGCAAACCCTTCTGCGGTTTGCACATAAGCTTGCGTATAAAAAGATAGTACAAGGGGCGATTGCAACTTGCAATCAATTCAATAAATAAATAAACGAGAAGGAAATAAATAAGGAGGGGTTGCAGACTTCCAGTGGTAGTTCTGGGTTCAGTTTGGGTCCAGTTCTGGGAGTGTCCATCTATATAGTGAAGGGTTCCGCTGGGCATGTTTCTGTGCTAGAAGTTAATCCAAAAGTTCAATAATAAGCCAGTCAGATAGTGCCCTGGTTTCTACTACTGCTGTGGTAATTTCCTTCAGTATTAACAGAGAACTGTTCTCGAAATCCTGAAATAAGACAGTACTGGAAGAGCTATACAGCAGAGATGCAGAGTTCAACTAAGAAGAGAGAGAGAGAGAGAGACATCACCGACTCCGTGGAAGGAACCCGCACAAAGGAATCCCACCGTGAAAGAGAAGGAAGACAAGTCCTCTGAACTGTGTTGTTTTGGAAATGGTACTTAGATAAAGTGGGAGATTATTTTAGAGTAAAATAAGAGTTTAGAGATTATCGGAACGAACACGAGAAATAAGGAAATGTTTAGTATTGAGTTGGTTTATTGGTTGAAGTTGTAAAGAAAATTCATACTGCTAAATTAAGAGAGATTACATGGAATTGTTAGCATTAAGTTAGCAACTTATGGATTACTGCTGTCAAGAGAATTGATATTGGTGATTAAGACTGAATTAGTTTAGTGTTTGAAGCTGTAGAGAGAGTTGATGTTAATTGAGAGAAATTTTATGGAAATAATAGCATGTATTAACAGATTAAATGATTTTTTTTTTTTGATTTGGTAGTTGTTGGCGCATCGGCTTCTGTGGCCATATTGCACCTCCCAAGGTTTTTGCAGTACTTTGATCCAAGCCCGAGGCGGGAATCGAACTCGCGACCTTTGGGTTGCCGGGCAGGTACTTTACCCACTCGGCTGAGATTAAATGAGAAAAATGAATAGATTAGATGTAAATGAACACCAGTTATTATATATTGTAAGTATATTTGTATGATAAATGACTTTTGTTTTATATTTGTGTCATTGCTCTTGAGAAACTGACAGCTCACATGTAATATATATACTCGTGTGTGTGGGGGGGGAGAATATCCCCCAGCTCCTGGAAATTCTCATTTTATAATGCAGTCAGGTAGCTTGTGGGGCTTAGTGCTTGAGGGAATTGCTGTACGAAAATCATAACAATGGCCACTGATGACGATACTAAGGTACAAGGAAATAAAAATGAATAAATAAATAAATACTCCCCCCACAACTTAGATTTGGTTTCCTCACCAAGCTTAACTGTTAGACCTTTTCTTTCGTTAATACGGATGTAGTGCCATAAAAAGGCAAAAAGGTAATATATTTTATTTTTGATAAAAAGGGAAAGATTTTTTGAAAATGAGGGAATAAGGGGGGGGGGGTCAGAACTGCAACTCGTTTACGACTATCTCAGTACAAAGCACCAACCAGCACAGAATCCAAAAGGACATTTTCTGCTACTAATTAAATATGTACCAAAATTAGATCCAGTTTAAATGATAACACTATTGAGTTACATAAAAGCTCACTTTATTTATTTATTTTTTGTTTTCAGTATGTTTAATAATTTTTGCTAGAATATTTGTTATTGTAATAAAAGTTCGATTTAAAACAAAGTAATTACTCGTTTTTTCCTTACTTTATCGCACCTAATTGTCATCAAAATTTATTGCGAAAAATGTTTTTTTTTTGGAATGGTTTCATAAATTAAAAATACCAAAATACGGTATTAAGATTTTGACTGGTATTGTGAGCCCTAATATATATATATATATATATCTATAAACAGATACAGTTCAATAAATTTTAAGCAATGAAGAATGGGATAACATGTAAGTCCTAATGAATAAGAGTTTCAATTCAGCAACAAAAATGAAAAGGATAAAAATTAAATTTTATAATAAAAACAAAAATAGATCTCAGAAGTGTCGCATAACAGTTGTGTTCCATTTGGGGCACATGCAACAGAGTTAATTTTCTTTCTACTGAAGATTGGCTATAGGAATAGCCCAAATCATATGAACGTTTTAATTTAAGTTTAATGTTTTATCCAATATTACAAACTGAAACCTTATTTGAAGCTAAGAATGCAGTGAAATGTCCCTCCTTATAGACAGAATTATACCTGCATTAAAAAGTATATTCTTTAATGAAAATTTCAGAAGTTAATCAAAATCATGTCTGACTAAAGTTCATGTAGACTAAATTAGTAATTAAATTCATATTAAAAAAAAAATCCATATTTTAACATAACCAAAAGAAAATTGAGTTTACAATAGCATTTAAATAAAAACTATATTAGAAAATACAAATAAATACTTACAGTTACAATTTCAAGCATTTCCTGCCGTGAAATGTAGCCATTGCCATCTAAGTCATACATGCTGAATGCCCACTTAAGTTTTTGTTCCAGTCTTCCTCGGGAAGTCACACTTAAAGCACATAAGAACTCCCTAAAGTCAATGGTACCATCGCCATTTGCATCAAACGTGCGGAAGACATGCTCAGCAAACTTTGATGCATCACCGTATGGAAAAAAATTTCCATATATTTTTTTGAACTCATCAATGGTAAGATTTCCACTAGGGCAATCCTTTAGGAATCCTTTGTACCATTCTTGTATTTCTGCATCTGTAAATTCTGTATTCTGACGGAGATCTTCTAAAACTTCAGGCTTCAGCTTACTATTCTGTTTGCCCATTTTTTTTTTAAACAAGTGTTGTCAGATCTGTATTTGCAGTTTAGGGCAGCAATATCAATGGCTTTCCATACACTGTAAAAAAAAAAAAAATATATATATATATATATATATTTACAAAAACCAAAAGAAAATGTTATAATAAATTTAGAATTCTGACAAGTTTTAAGTCTACTCTATAAAGAAATGAGCTAGGTAATGAAAATAGTATGTTTATTCAAAATGCTCTCCTTGAAGACTTATTACATCATCCAACTTTCTTATATAAGTCACAAAACATCCTTTTTGTTCTGCACTCCAATTCTATATCAGAGTGAATATTGATTCTTTTCACATATTTTTCCAAAATGTACACTTATTTCTTTAATTTTCCCATCACTGTGTAAGCTTTGTGAGTGCTCATATTGTCCTGGACAAACAGGCTTATTTTGAATGTTCTTCTTCTTTTGTATTTCAATTTTTCCTTCAAACAATCTGCAAAAACACAATCACCTTTTTCCAGATAGCCTTTCATGATTATTACTGGTTTGGGTTTTTTTTTTTTTTTAGAAGCATTAGCAACTAAGGCCATATTGCTCTGGGGATATGCGGTGGTCATTCCGACCTTTCCACATCCTCCGTATTTGGTGGTCATGGGCTCGAACCCCGGTCTAATCAAGAAGCGTGTGCTATGCACTGCTGCTCCTGCCCACATGGCTACGGGCGATGATTATTACTGATTTTAGTATTAAATGATAAGAGCCTTTTGGTGGATCTCAGGACCTTGTAGTTCTTGTGTCACAGTGATCTGCATGTTGTCACTCCACAGAATGTTATTTGGTTTTAGGATTGTAGTTAGGGTGCTAACTTTTATCCAAGTTATAATCTGATTCAGTAAGTAAAAAAGTAAAGTGCAGCCATTATCAACCCACTGCAGGACGGAAGCCTCCTCAACAATTCATGCTGAGGGAAATGGACCATAATCTGCCACACTGGTCCAGTGCAGGTTGGCAGATCGACCGTATTCAGCAGTCAAGGGCTTGAACCCCGGTCTACTCAAAGAGCATGTGCTATTGCACTCCTGCTCCTGACCACTCGGCTACGGAGATCTTTTTACTACAACTCCAAAATAAAATAAAATGGCTTTGGTCACTTCAACCAAAGGAATGATTTTGTTCAGTATTCGAATATTAGGTGCATCACTCAGGAGTTTTCTCATGTCTAAATTATTACAAATGATGCTAAAACCTAGTTCATATCATGCACTATGACAATTGGCACACAGATATTTTTTATAGCTAAATAATGCATATTTAATATTTTTGACATTTCTTTGTATTAGTGATGGATATAATCAATTATATACAAATTATTTGTTTGTATATGTTGTTGTTGTTTGGTTTTTAGGAGCATTAGCAACTAAGGCCATATTGCTCCGGGATATGCGGTGGTCATTCCCTGACCTTTCCACATCCTCCGTATTTGGTGGTGACGGGCTCAAACACCAGTCTAATCAAGAAGCGTGTGCTACGCACTGCTGCTCCTTCCCACCTAGCTATGGAGGCGCCTGTTTGTTGTGTGTGTGTGTGTGTGTGTGTGTGAGGGCTGTTCAATGAAGAATAATGATAATTTTTTTTTTTTTTACAACATAACTCATCTATATGAATGTTTTAATTCATTTTGCTTCTTTTCAAAGCAGTCCCCCAGTTGATGAAATGCACTTACTCCAAAGTTTTTGTCATTTTTCAAACACATGGTGGAAGCCATTTTTTTTTTACATGCATTTGAGAATTGCTTCTGATGCCTTTACAACTTCTGACAACTGGAAATGATTTCGTTGCAGCTCCCACTTTAACTTTGGAAATAATAATAATAATAATAATAAAAAAAAATAAAAAAATCACAGGGTGCAAGGTCAGTGCTGTAGGGTGGAAAAGGAACACATCTGACATTAATACTGGCTAAATACTTTGATGCAGTGTGAGAAATGTGAAGCTGCACTTTGTGTTGATGAAGGTGAGGTGGATGCCTATCTGCCTACCTGCATGCAGTTGTGGCATTTGCAATGAATGTGATCCCACAAAGTTCTGTAGTAAGGTCCCATAACAGTCAGTATGACATGGCATAACATGCTAGTAAACTACTTCTTGAATGTCAAAAAAAAGAGATGACCACAACCCCTTTCCTGCAGAAGCCACAACTTTTTTGGTGTTGGCAATGATATAGACATCCAAACAGAGCTTTGTTGCTTACTCTCTGAGTTGAAATGATAAAGCCACATCTCATCTGCTGTTATCACCTTATGGAAAGCCTCGCCATCTTCAGTAACCATTAATTGCAGCTCATGATAAACCTCCATACAAACTTGCTGTTGCTCAGGTGTGAGTAGTCTTGGAACCCAGTGTGTACAACCATATGCAAATGGTCATGGAGAATATTGTATGTGCTTCTTATTGCCAACTGTCTTACTGTTATACGACTACAGAAGTAGTGTTTATATGACAGCAGTGAGTGGAGCTGCAGAACTGCTAATTCTTATGATTGAATCACGCCCATCTTTAAACATTCTAAACTGCCCGTGAGCCATGCTATATGGAAGCAGAGATTCACCATAAGCCTCTTTTAATATTTCACACTTCAGCTGATGTTTTCTTGAGATGGAAACAAATGATCAAGTTTATGCCTGTTCTGCTTCACCTACATAACAGAGTCCATTGTTATGTAGGTCAAGCCGAGCAAGCATTAACTTGACCAACTGCTAGGGTCACAAATTCAGCTACATAAATATGTGGTGCATCTTGGTTTGGCCTTAAATTCTGCAGCTCAGCTAGATATAGCACGCAGTATGGTTGTTTATGAAAAATTATGACCATTCTTTATTGAACAGCTCTCACATATAGTGCTGTTCAATAAAGTATCATCAGGATGCCACCCCATTTCACCATATATACTGAGATAGTGACATGGGGTGGCACCCTGATGAATACTGTTTCACATATATCAGCCAGTTACCTATAAGTGTAAGATTATTATAAAATTATATTCAAGGATAAGGTTAGTATAAGAAAATATTATTAAACAGTATCAAAAAAGACATGTTATACATACACAAGTACTAACTTTATATTCTTCATTCATATACTCTTCATTTTCCTCCAACTACTTTTTTTCTACACTCTGGGCTATAATAGTTTATGGGGGCTGGACTGTCTATATCTATCCAAATTCCTTACCTAATATTGCTTCTTGTTAGCTAAACTGCTATACCATTGCCTGTGACCCACAATATATATATATACACACACAAAATGAGCATAAATACATAATACTAACAAGATCTGTTTTTGCAGCAAGGTGCAAGATAGAACTAGTAGATATACCCAATAATAGACACCACATATATATACAGAAAAATCTTATATACAGAGAGAGAGAGTATGTGCACACACATGTACTGCCTGAGCAGTAACAGCACTACTTTACCTTTAATTTTAATAACATCAGATAAAGTCCCTCCACTGTCATTTTTTCCCTTCTTCAGTTTTCTTATTTTCTTGTCAGTTAGTAATCATTTGATTATGCTTATCACTATTTGTATAACACAAATTCAATTATTCAAAACTTCAATTGTACAATTATTTTTTCTTTTATATTTTGCTCTTATTCCCCCTTCCAACTTCAATCAAAGAAATTGACATATTTAATACTTAACTGCAAGAAATGAAATTTCTTATAGTTAAATATTATAATACTCAAATGTAAGATAAGTATTATAATAAAATAATGAGTATAATAAAATTATGATTCCACTCATATAAAGCTTTATGGCCACTTTATATAAATCAAATAATTTCACCTATGTTACTTCTGTGCAATATCAACCACGTTGATAAGATGCATAAAAACTTTACTAGAAAAAAGAAGAAAAAAAAAAGCTACAAATTTACCATTACATAATCATCACAAATAAAAATTTATACAGTAGTGTTTTTTGTATATTTCCCCCTCCTGCAAATTCTTTATGCATCACATCAAGTGTGATAGACTTATACAGATCATCTACCCAGCTTGCATGGATTTTTCACATACACATCGAACTTTTGTTTCTTTGATATATCATGTTCTTTAAATATTTATTTGCAGCATCATGCTACATACAAGTCTGGAGGCTTCCATTTAGGAAGGAAACAGAGTTACTGTAACAGGTACACAAAATGGCAATAAAGGGGTTCTCTTATGAAGAAAGCCTTCAGATTTTGCAAATTGCAGTGTCTGGAGACTAGTTACCTGCGAGGTGAACTGATTAAAGTGTGTTTACGGCTTTGAATGGCTCAAACTCAATGTTGATGGGATATTTCCTCTTCTTCAGACTATGCACATGAGGGGGCATAAATTCAAATTGAAGATCATTGCAGAATATATGTGCAAAAGATTGCCTTAAGTCCGAGTGGTTGATTGCTGGAGCAAGCTTCCATCCATTGTTGCAGAAGTGGATAGTTTCAATAAATTCAAAGAATTACTCATTACTTTTGTTTATTTCTAAAGAATTAAATTAGATATTATTACTTTGGCAATTAAATTTACCTCAATGTTTTACTACTGCAAAAAATTAACCCTTTAATCTTTTTATAAATTTATTCTGCTATGGAATTATTCTCTCTGTTTAAAGGTAATGTGATTTATATTATTTGGATGTGAGTAGAATTGCTCCTCAGAATACAAATACAGTTTATGGCATGCATCAGACTCACAATTTATGCACACACAAGTAGCTGGAATGATGATGATGCATCAGCCATTTTAAATCCACTGCAGGATGAAGGCCTCTCCAGCAACTTTCCAGTTCCTTCTGTTTTGTGCAATGACTATCCATTTACTACCCACAAACTCATGAATTTCATCAGTACATCTCCATTGTTGTTTGTTTGTTTGTTATTTGGTTTTTAGGAGCATTAGCAACTAAGGCCATATTGCTCCGGGGATATGCGGTGGACATTCCCTGACCTTTCCGCATCATCCGTATTTGATGGTGACGGGCTCGAACCCCGGTCTAAATCAAGCAGCGTATGCTACGCACTGCTGCTCCTTCCCACCTGGCTACGGAGGCGCCCTCCATTGTTGTCTTCCAGGTTTACTTCTGGCTCCTCTTGGGTACCATTCTGTTATTTTCTTAGTCCATCCGTCATCATGTCTTCGAGCTATGTGTCCTGCCCAAGACCATTTTAGTTCTTTAGTTTTGATAAGAATGTCCTTTATTTGAGTTTGCTGCCTAATCCATGTGTTTCTCTTCTTATCCAACAGTCTGATTCCCAATATAATTCGTTCCATTCTTCGCTGTGTAGTTCTCAGCTTCTCTTTTGGTGAGCGCCCATGTTTCACTTCCATAAGTCATGGTGGGGAGTATAACATTGGTTCATTATTTTACGTTTCAGACAAATTATTATTATTATTATTATTATTATTAACCATATGGTGCAAGGAAGCCTGAGGATTATGCTGCACCAGTCAAAAAAAAAAATTCTGAGTTACCCTGAGAGAGAGAGAGAGAGAGAGAGAGAGAGAGAGAGAGAGAGAGAGAGAGAGAGAAGGAAATCACCAAGAAAAGAGAAGAGAAGAGAAGAATGATGATATCCAGCTCAGGACCCTGGGTGTGCCAAGCCCATACTCACCAGATGTGAGACCCTGGGGTTAAATTGGGATATTGCTCCTCAGTATGCGACTATATTTCCTGAATGCTATGCATCCAAAATTTATTCTCTTGACTTCCAGCCATTTATCATTATTACAGCTAATGACTTGTTCCAGATAAGTATATGACTTCACCTTTTCAATTACTACTCCTTCAATCATTATATCCCTTTCTGTGGCATACTTGTTCATCATTACTTTTGTTTTAGCCATATTCATCTTTAGTCCAAAATCCTTACCAACTCTTCATAACTGATTAAGATTTTCCTCTTATTTCTTTGGGATCATGGTTTATGATCACAATGTCATCTGCAAATCATAAATGGTTTAAGTACTCTCCATTCATATTGACTCCTTTCTGCGACCAGTCTAATCTTATGAAAGTTTCCTCAAGGGCAGCAGTAAAAAACTTCGGAGATATTGTCTCCTTGTCGAACTCCTTTCTCAATTTTAAATTTGCTACTGTCTTGTCTAGTCTAATAAAGGAGGTAGCATTCTCATATATTTTCTTCAAAATCATAATATATGGGGTATCTATGCCTTTTCTTTCCAATGCCTGAAACATTGCCTTATGCTGTATGAAGTCAAATGCCTTTTCATAATCCACAAATGCCAGGCATAATGGTGTTTTATATTCATTTGCTTTCTCCATTAGCTGTGACATTACGTGAAGGTGATCCATAGTTGAGAATCCTGTCCTAAAGCCAGCTTGCTCTTTCAGTTGATTCTCATAAAGTATTCTTTCTAATCGGTTAGTAATGATCCTTGTGAACAACTTGTAGATGTGGCATAACAAGCTAATTATAATTGGTGTATAATTTCCAATTTATCTCCTTTCTTATGCAGCAAAACTATGATTGTGTTATTCCACTCCCTAGGCATCACACCTTTTCTAATGCATTATGTGAAGAGTCTTGCCAGTTTTTGTGTCATGTCTCTTCCTCCCAATTTTAACAACTCTACAGTAACTTCATCTTCCCCCGGGGCTTTCTTGTTCTTTATTTTCTTCAATGCATGTTCTACCTCATCAGGAAGGATATCAGGTAGGTTTTAAGTGTTACTAATTTGTAATCCATCTTCCCCACTGCTAGCATTATTCCCTCATTCCTTGTATAACTCTTTATAGTAGTCTTCTGCTATTTGAATCATGCCTTCTCTGCAATTTATAAGTAACAACATCACTATTCTTCAGTTTCAATGTCATTTGTCTTTCTGTATTACTGTTCATGGCTGCTGATTTAAATCCTTTGTTTTTCCCTTAATGCTTGTTCTACTTTTCTTGTGTTAAATTTTCTTATGTCCTCTCTGAGTCTCTTTCTAACGGCTTTGCATAACTCAGTATACTCAATTTTCTCCTTGTCAGTGTTTTTCTTGCTCTTCATTTGTCGTCTTTGGTTCATCATGACAAGTGTTTCTTGACTAATTTTTTCTTCTTTGGATTTCTTTTTCCCTATAGGTTTCTTGGGCTTTATCACTTTCAGAAAGTTGTAATATTCCTTTCAGAAAGTTGTAATATCTTGGTCCTGAGCAGTCTGCAGCACCTCAAACTTGTTCTTAAGTTCCAGTACATACTGCTTTTTCTCCTCTTCTGTTATCTCAAAGACCTTTGTATTATTTACTCGAGTCAGTTTTTTCTCCTTTCTTTTCTTACATCTATATCGTGTGCATCTTACCATTCTGTGATCATTCCAACATTTACCTTGTTCAGGACAGTAACATCATTCACGATATATCTTCTGTTAGTGAGGATGAAGTCTATTTCATTAGTTGTTAATCCATTTGGGCTCTTCCATGTCCACTTTCTGTTCACCCTTTTTTTTGAAAAAAAGTCTTCATTACTGACATTCCTCGAGATTCTTCAAATTCCACAAGTCTTTCGCCTCTTTCACCAATTTCAAAATTTCCTATAGTTCCCCCTTTCTGTGCTGTTTTGTCTCTTTCCAACCTTAGCATTGAAGTCCCCCATAATGATAGTGTAGCGAGTTTTCTGTTCATATAGCAGACTCTCGATTTCTGTGTACATCTCTTCAACCACTTTATTATCATGGCTCAATGTTGGTGCATAAATCATTATAACGTTTAGCTTATACCTCTTAGAAATCCTGAGTAGTAGTCAGGATTGATGTCAGGATCGATGATATTCCAATTCATATTTTCTAATTCCTTTTCCAGCTCTAATATCCTGTCTTCACCGATGAGTAATCTTATGTTGTAACAGGCCAAGTTCAGTTTCTGTGCATGGCAGCCTGGTCGTACCCAGAGATTCTTAGCACCCTCTGCTTCCACTCTGATCCTCTCGCTGCCGTAAGAGGGGGAGTGAAAGCCGCTGGGGACTGAGGGCCATTTGTTTCATCTTACTGTCATGTGCTGGAGGGTTTGGTCTTTTCCCCTTCATGCTGACCAGGCATCTTGAAGAGAACCACTCTACATGTTCGTTGCCACCTAAGTGATGTAACAGGGCTTACCATCTTATCATCGCGAAGGTGTGCATGAGTGGATTTTAGGGACGCAGGCCAACTGGACTTCTCTTAAATCTTCTGAAATAGAAAGATATTGGATCCATCAGTGTTTTAGACTGAGTGTGTGATAACACACAGAATGCCTGTTCCCCTCTAAGCCCCTTGAAATGATCAATTAACTCCAAGTCAACCATGAATGTTTACATATCTTCTTCTCACTTCATAGAAGACAGAAGATATAGTTCATCAAGTAAACCCTCAGTGCAACAAGCATTACATGATGTAGAGCTCCAGTGCAGACGAAATGACTTGGCCGGAGCTTGCATTAATTCAGTAAGCCACACCACTACAGTCCCACCTCCAGTGATGATGTTGCTTTGTTATGCTACGATACAACTGCATAAAGGAAATCTATAGTTTCTGCCTACATTACCCATAAATTCTTGAAGCTTCCAAGAGTGCATTTGATGGTTTGTAGAGTTAAACAAATGCCAAAAACATCAACAGGAACAGTGAGGATGATCAACCGCAACCAATCCTGGCTCTTTCTTCAGGATGGTGTGGTTTGGATTTTGGTTTTTTATGGTGCAAAAATGCTCTCTTCAAGAACTTTCTGCTGCTGCCTTTCCACAAAAAAAGGAGGGGCTACACCCATCAGATTTCCCAGAACAGCAAGAATACCCTCTCCCACTACCTCAAGAAATGAGGAAAGAGATTTACAACACCAATTATAACCAGCAGACAAGGTAATCTACTCAAAGTGATTCACAAACTGTTCCAGTGACTCATCATCCACCACTTAATAACTAGTACATGTAATATGCCTTTCTAAAATGAGTAAAAGCAGATGCTGACTGTACATTCTATAAGATGCAGTTTTTTCACATAGTTTACAAAACAATGCACAATGCTGTAATGTTAAGAGATAATACAACCCTACCAAACTGTTTAACTATATTCAGTCACTTTTGGCATTTTCATTTGTTGCAAAAATAGAAAATGAATGACTACTGTAGTAAAAGATGATGGCACTAAAGTAACAAATCACCAAGTCAGCTTGACAATGATCAGGAGTATCATTCATCATCAGTCAAGTGGCATGAAATAATGATAAATAAATATAACATTGCATTTGCAAATACTGATAAATAAATACAACATTGCATTTGCAAATACTGATAAATACAACATTCCATTTGCAAATACTGATAAATACAACATTCCATTTGCAAATACTGATAAATAAATACAACTTAATAAATATTACTTAATAAACATAACCTCAAAAAAAAAAATCCTTTTTTTCCCCCCTAGATTTCACTGGAAAATCAGAATGCTGGTTCAAGTATATGAGACAAAAAAATACGCAAAATAATTCAGAAAAAAAGGCATTAAACAATAAAAAAAACAAAACAAAGGACATGTTTTCCAGAAAATATGCATTTATGGCACTTTGTATGAACAACTGAGCTTTAGTAATAGCAGCTTCAGATAACTACTTTTTTAATAATATAATTACAACCAATGAAAGAAACAAAATAGGACCCAAAATGTTTAGGACGTTGATATCGTAGTATCAACATACCAAATTTCTCAAGTTAGTGCAGATTTTCTCTTTTCACAATACACAGTGAAGAGCATCAAGTTCATAGCTATTTCAAAGGAGAGCAATAACAGATCAAGCAGAAACAAGTTCCTTGATTAGTTTCCAAAATGATTTTTTTTAATATATTCAACAAGCAACAAAGCAACAAAAAAATTAATCATAGAAATAAAGGAAACAATAAAGCCAAACAAAAGGGAATCACAAAAAACGAGTTTACATACTCAGAAGATGAATGTGTTGGGAAGTTTACGATGAAGATGGAGTCTGACATTATTTATATATATTGTAGTCAATAACAATTTCACTTAATTACATATCTACAACTTTCAGTAAGTTCTTCCAAATAAATAATGAAAACAATGAATGCACATCATTATGAAATGAAATGAAATAAACTTTATTCAAAAATATGTCATAAGGGGTGGGTGAAATTTCAGTTTCAACTGAGTAGTAGTAGTCTTCTTCACTTTCTTCAGGAAATAAATTCAAATTTTTCTGCATTCTAAAACTGAAACGGGATCAATGTTCTAGTGTTTAATTCTGTAAGCATTAACTCATCTATATTCTGTTAGATATCACCCTCCAAGGCAGGTATGGAAAGTACTTTCTGTGAATGGAAGCCTGCTTATTTCAGCCTATAATAGAGCTTACTGCAATGTATTTCTACTTTATATTAAAGTACACAGATAAAGAACATCATGTCAGTGATTTCATTAAACAATTTATTACACAAAAATAAAGAAAAAAAAAAGTACAAATAAATTAAAGTGATGAAACCAAACATAGGTTGACTAATTTAAAGATAAAAAACATAGTATAAAATATATTTCAACTGTAAATTTTTTCTCCAGTCAATCTGTTGTAAAGCTCATTAGAACTTCAGTGAAAAAAATCATTTAATGAGGTAATTTAAATTACACAATTTTAAAAGAAATTAACTCAAGGCACTACAATTAACATTAGTACAATATATAATTTATTAATAAAGAATATTGTCTTTTAATATATTCTTCATGAGGAAGTAACAAGAAAAAAAAAAGCCATCAATTATACAAGTGAAATGGTGAGCTTGATTAATTCTTATAAAATGAAATGAATATGAGTTTGAATGTAAATCTTATGAAAAACAGCAATAAAAAATGATTACTGTAAAAACATTCTAGGTATGTATTCTAAGTTAATCATTAAAGGTTATGATATAGAATAATCAGTATTAAATAAGAAAAAAAAACTACACATCACACCAAGTTAAAGTTTTAATTGGTGAATGTGACAGAGAAAATGTTCATTCCAAAATAGCAATACTACACTATTACAGATAAGGAATAGATGTGTGTGACAGAGTTGGTAAGGCACTTGTACATGTCACACTGATCCTGACAAGAGAACAAGTAACTTACTCTTAGTACAAGGAATAAACTACAATGCACTATTCTAACTAGGGATCCATTAATTTATAATAACAAATTTCCATTTAAACTCTGTATAGCCACCACAACTTCATTTTAACTATTTTACTACAGACAGACAAACTAGCTACAGTAGTCAACAAGAAGGGCAGACAACTTTTATGGCAGCATGGTCTATATTTCACAATATGCATATCAGTGCTCATGTATATTACCACTAGGACCACCTTTTTACTGCAAAAATATAAGGTGTGCTCACAAAAGTTCAGGGACTGATTTTTACCTTGAAATTGCACTATTGTGGTGAGTTTTGACAAGGTAACATGTTTGTTGACTCATCTAGTTAATAGTAAAGATTGAATCACCCGTTCATCTGCAGTCAGTCTAAATCATCACACATTGAATAGTGGGTATTTTAAGTTTTTCCACATTTTAAAATGAATGATTTCACATCAACTTTTGTTTCAAATTAGAGAAAAGTACAACAGAAATCCAAAGCTTATTAAAAACAGCTTTTGAAGAGGATGTTATATGTCATCTGATGATTACAGCAGTTCATAAAGTTTAAAGAGGGCCAATGAAAAAGATCCTTGCTCTGGCTGCCCTTCAACTTAAAAAACCAAGAATTCAACTGGTCATGTTCATGATCTGCTCAAGAATGATATGTTTAACTATTCTTAAGGGTGGTAGTGAAACTGGTATATCTTATGGAATACGTCAATCAATTTTAACACAAAATTTGGGAATACAACACATTTTAGCCAAGTCTGTGCCTCATCTTCACACGATCATAGAAAGTGTTGAGTTTTTCGACATCAGGATCTTCATCAATGTGCAACTGCTGATCCACACATTTTCTTCCACTACTGAAGTATCGTGGGTGTATACCTGGAAACAAAGGTCCAGTCCTTTCCTTCTCAATGGAAAATACAGTCCCCTCTCTAAGGTCCAAAAAAACAAGACAATCATGATCAAATATGAAGGTCATGCTTATGTTTCCAATTCACATGGCATTGTTCTGCACGGTCACACAATGAACCAGGAATACTACAAAACAGTTCTACAGTGATCGATTGATGTTCAGTGCATTTTAGGGAATTGGTGCATGCATCAGGAAAATGAAATTTCCCCTTGAAAGGTAACAGGTTTGCAACAATTGGGAAAATTGAAAAAATCAGAATGTAACACAAGAACAATTAGTAAATAGCACCTATCAGGCTTCCGGATGTTGCTGAAGAATTGGAATCAATATACAGTGTCAAGGAGAGACTACCTTGGAGCTCTATCCAAATAGAGTGTAAGCTGCATCACTTTCCAAATACCAATCAGTTCAGTCCCTGAACATCTTGTTCACACCTGATGTACATATAACGCTGGAAATAACTCTTTTGCATTACAATTTACATCTTGATGTCTTTTGTAGGTTTAACCAAAATAAAAATTAGACTAAATACACTTACATGCTTGTGGTCACGATGTTCTTTAGAAAACATAAGTATTTCCCCCTTTATGCAGCAGATGGGCACTTTCTGATGCAGGACTGCAGGTAATAGAACAGATTGGCTGCAAGTAAATTTAGTCCAATTTTTTTTTTTTTTTTTTTTCGTTATTCTCCAACCAATATTAATAGGGAAATCTTATCAAGGTTGCTATTTTCTAAATAATAAATTATTTTGTTTATTCTTGAGATGGCTAGAAGGGTTTAAATATTCAGTGATTCGCAGGTAGAACTTGAATGATGAGCAGCTAGAATTTCCTAGCTGTCCTTTTGCATTTTATATATAATTATTTGTAAACTATATGTAAATTACTTCTATAAATTAATAGATCTCTAGTTAATACAAAGCACTATAGTTGATCCCTTCGTGGAAAAAAAGCATGCCCCTCATCTCTCAATTTAAAAATTACTCTCAGTACAAGTTTCAACTGGTAAATATTACACAGAAAATGTAAACTTCAAAACAGATTATTTGCTTATGAAGTTAAAGTACATAAGCAACAAAGTTGGCAAGACACTTTTGCAACAACATTGGTAAGGCACTCATGCAACTAAGATGTATACTACTGGTGCAATATTCCCAGATATCAAGTGTTTTACCACCAAGTCTTCAGGCTGTGTCAAGGCCCCAATTTAAAAGCTCAGACTGTGCTAGCATTTTTCCTATTCCAAATTTCAATATTTATGCTAAGAATAGACTCCCCCAATTCCGATAAGTGGTATTAATACCTGAATTACTTCCAATATGATCCAATAATCTTGATTACTTCAATGGACTCAACCACCCATTATCCTACTATAAAGTACTTAAAATGTGATTGGTTGACAAGGTTAACTCTGTTCTCGACATGCAAGGAGAAAAGAGTTTGCTTCCTTCTTAAACACACAGAATTATTTTCTACAGACACTGTTAAAAATATTATATGAATAGTGGGAATCAACATCTTTCCTGAATCTGTCACTAAGAGAAATAAAGCCGGTGTACCTACCTTCTTTCTTTATTCAGATTACCCAAAATTATATCATATTATCAGTAGTGCCAGTATCTTTACTTCGCCGCATCTAGTGATTAGCTTAATTCTACATGGAGATGGCAGTCCTCTGCACCTTGGATACTTACCTGGACATAGTTTGGCACTAAGAACTACAATACTAACGTGTCTCTCTGCCATTCAGTATTATATTTCTTCCAATATATTGTCCAGTATTATAGTTTATATTTTTTGTATTTTTTTAATATTCTTCAAAGGAAAAAATACTCATCAGAAAAGTCTGACCTTTGTCTAGTATTACACAATTCTCATGAGGACAATGTTTAAACATACAACTTCTTTTTATACTATTATACAAGCAGAAGTGTATACTTGCCATTTGCTGTAATCCTATTTTCCATACTGTTTTGTTTGAAGTAACATTTCAAATTAATATTCATCAGCAAGGAACATTTTTACCCCAAAACACTACAAAATGTTCAAGAACCTTAGATGCGTGGGTGCCTTAACAACTGCTAGCTGTTTATATACTTCTAAATGGTTATGAACAGCAATGTCAATATACAATCACCATTTTGAAGCCAAGTTTTTTTCCAAAATATTTGCCAACTGCAACTTGTAGTCAAAGTATGCTAATTTTATTTCTCTTTTATTGGAAACAAATGTTTAACAGAATTTGTATAGTTTTATATTATATCTAACTTACTATCAAACTTTCTATATGGATGAAAATTCAGACTAAATTAACTACTTATTTTACTTGAGCAAACTTCATTTAATTTCAACAAATGCAGTGTTCTCAACAGTGAAAATAAGATTTAAAAATGTGTAGTAACAGAAAACTTTGTAGTTATAAAAATATATAATAGAAGTTATATAAAGCTAGATCATTCAAACATTAAAAATTTGAGTTAAGATTAACATTTTGCAGTTTTAATTTATAACAACAGATATGATCTAAAGCTATTCAAGTAGCAATCCCTTCTGTTCAAAAAGTAAGAAGGAATTGATAAAACTTTTTATATACAAAAATTTTTAGCAGACATGAACATGAATAAAAATTAGGAATAACTGACATTACCTTCAGAAAACATTTACAAAATTCCAAAAAAGTGATTTTATAAATATTAAGCTGTTATAAGATAACTGCATTTGGTATATGGGTTAAATATTTTAAAAAACTTTGTCAACATTTTTTTTTTTTTTTTTTGTGGGAAATATTCAAAGAAAAGAAAATATTCTGTCTATAATGCAAGCTAGGATAAAAAAAATTCAGGACTGAATTTTTATTTTAAGTATAACATTCAATAATAATAATAATAAAAAAACCCATGGCTATTTACACATTTTTCCATTGGTTATATAATTACAAAAAAAAACAAAAAAAACCCACACTTCTTAAAAGTCTCTTTTTTGACAATTCTTCAACTCTGTTCATTGTAATTGTGCCAATTTCTGCTTCATTGGAAAAGAAAAGTCTCATTAATGAAATCTTTGGTTTGATTAAAAATAAAAACTGGAATGAGGTCATGTAAATAAGGTTGCAAGACAGTTCAGTTGTAGGGTGACTGGAAAGGTATTCAAAATATGTTACAATGCCCCTGCTCAAAATGATGAGCAGGAGCATTGTCATATAATTTTTAATTTTTCCTTGCCCACAGATTAGGTATCCTTTGAAATGCAGCACACAAGCACTTAATGAAGTGAAGCATATAGTCCTATTAAGAGTATGGCCTGCTGATATAAAATGATTTTTATAATCAAAAAATAATTCTAGCATAACTTTATTTTTAGATCTAACACAATCCACTTTTCTTCTTCTTGGGGGAGATGGAAGACTTCTGAGGATTGACGTTTTACCTACTGATTGTAAAGATAATGCTATTTTTTCATCTCTCATTATTTTTTTCAGAAATCTTAACAATAACAAACTTAAACCAGTTCTTTTCCAAGTTCAAATCTTGTTTTTGTCCAACTTGCTTTTAAAAACATGGGGACAAAGTATCTGCATAATCTTTTCATGTTTAAAGTAACAGATATGATGGCAGGGCAACTATCATATATTACAATCTTTCAAGCTGGAATATCATAAGATGGCTAGGAAACTGCCACATGATATTCCAGCTTGACAGACTTATGCCTTCAATTCTTATTTGATTATTGGGCTGAATAATGCATGTGAGACAAATTTGTCATTTTATGACATATAAGGTCTCCTACACCTTGCATCATCCTCAATGATGATCACAGATTTGAATGGTACAAGTGCATCAAAGATGGTACCCATCTTTGATGTACTTGTACCATTCAAATAACTTACCCCTTGATAAAGTTCTTCTTCATATGCTTCACAATAATTGTTTCGATAGTCTACGAGGATGATTTTCTCAACAAAATCAGCATCATAAACTATCATAACACAGTTTTATAAGTCCTTTGCTAATTTTTTTTTTAGGAGCATTAGCAACTAAGGCCATATTGCTCTGGGAATGTGCGCTGGTCATTCCCTGACCTTGCCGCATCCTCTGTATTTCGTGGCTCACAGGCTCAAACCCTGGTCTAATCAAGAAGCGTGTGCTACGCACTGCTGCTCCTGCCCATCTGGCTATGGAGGCACCTTCCTTTGCTAAGAAAACAACATTATAAAAAATTATACAAAATTTGAAATTGTGGCAACAAAAGACAAATCTTTGCACAGGTGCACCTAAAACAACAGGTAATTAAAAATAATAGACATTCTAGACTACAAAATAAAGCTTTTCTTATTTATTCAGAAATTTTTAACAAATTCAGTCCTGGAGTTTTAATCCTACCTTACTACCAAATAAAGTACTACTGTAATACTTTATTTGGTTTTAAAATAACATTCAATTTTACATTTCACACCACCTTGCCAATGCAGCTTGCTTGATTAAAGGCATACATACAGTTCTGCAAAAATGAAGGCGGTATAATTTAAAATTAATCTGTTTAGTAGCAAATAATGAAAATACTAAGGCCCCTGGATTCTAATGCTCAACACCAGGTTGAGTATTAATGCCAAGGTGCCTTGGCAATCATTTATCTTATTATGCAACAATGCTCCTTTTACAGTATCTCTCTCTTTCTTGCATTGCACAGAATGAGGGGGAGAAGAATAGTACAGATTGGTTATGACATGTTGAATTATATCTACCGAATAAGTCACGTACACTTATATTTTCGTTTAATAAAATCGTGACAAATTGGTTTCACTACTGTCCGAAATTTAATAGATGCTGCCAAAGATGTAAAAAGGTGAATCCACTGCACAAACGTATCCCTGCTCCCCTATCTAAGCTTAGTTTGCTTCAGTTTATTGTTGTTTTATGGCACATTGCCCCACCCCATCTAACAAAAGACAGTAAAATAATCCAAATCTTTAAAAGTTATTTTTTATGCTAAAATCAGAAGGTATAGTCTTTCCATGCCTTTATAAAGATTCAGTGGTTGGACGTTAACCAGTGCACATGTACAGCATATTGCCATACTCGATTGTACATGGTGGCTGTACATTTCAGAATTATTTCATAGCAGGCTAGATTTTTTTTATTATTTTTTTTTATTTTGAATTATTTATTTAATATACTAAACTGCAGTTAATATACAGTTTGAATTCATATAGTCACGAAGGTTAGTTTATTTCTGCACTTAGTTAAGTATTTATAAAGCTACACCTTAATAGTTAGAAGGCTTTTATTATTGCTAATTTGATGGGAATTTCGTAACTTCCATTCGGTAATACCTTAAATTTACTTCACTAGTGATTAAAGTTTTGTTAAGAGTTTAATTTCTCTAATAATCAGTTAATTTAAATCCTGTAATATATCGTAAATTTAAAATTTCTAAATATTCGAAAAGCTACAGCTTAATATTCAGATAGTCCCTGTAATCAATATTTTGAAGGGAACTTCATAACTTTCGGTAGCTTCAATATAATTAGGGAAGGACTATATTGTTAAAATACAGTACAGGCAACCCCGAATAACACAGTACTTCTACAACACAGTTTTGCTCTAACACAATTGATAAATTGCAGCAATCCTCGCACAACACTGTACTTAAATAATATGGTTAGAGAATTTCAATAAACCTTGCATAACAGGGTATTTTTGAGCTTTTGTGCGGAGAAAACCCTGCTATTATGTTGGATGTAATTTTTCAACATTGCCACACTTGTTGACTCGCTAGTCAAAAAAAATTGAGAAATCCCTGTATTTATTTTGTTGGGAAATCCCCATGTTACGTTCTATGCAATTGAATTTGTGCTTGTTGAACTTGTGGAAAAATCTAGATTTCAAAGTTTTATTACTATTGGACAGCAACACCAAGCCATCCAAAAAATTTAAGTCATCCAAACGTTGAAGTTATGTTCCTACCACCACAGTTGTACTAAGTTAATACAACTTCTTTCATTCAGCCAAGGCAATTATTGTGAAGCATATGAAGAACTTTATATATCCACCGTTAAAACTCATTACGTAAGAAAATTGTTACAATGGATTTTGGAAAAATTGATTCCAAATATACTGAATTAATGGAGACATGAAAACATTTCTCAATTGTGTACTGTATCAGAATCACAGCTTTAACACTGAAAGAAGTAAAACCGTCAACATTAAATGTGTGTGGAAAAACGTATGACCAGAGTCAGTTCATTCAGGAAATATGGTCGAACCGGCAGAAAACGGAATCAGCGCAATAGTAGAACTTGTGTCAGTAGGAGGGGAAGGTTTTGATGATATGACTACTGAAGATCTCGAGGATAACACAGTTAATAGAATCGCCCTCCTCCCCACACTGGGTGGAAAAGACCCGAGTTCAAATACCATCAATGATGAGAGGAATTTGTATGGGTCGTTTTCACAACATGGCTGAGTTAGTCAGTCTCGGGCGAAGGTAACATGGTTTTTTTCCCTGGAAATTCAGGTTTGGTTTTTTGTCCAGAAAAACAGAAAATTGACCTCAGAACACACGAAATTTATAGAGAATACACACAGAGTAACATGTCGCCCTAGTCGCCTATGCTCTTAAAAAAATAAAAAAAGATATTACTGAAGATGTTCAGGAATTACTGGTAGAAAAAGAGTCTGGTGAAGCAGATTTGGTGGAAATGGCATCAGAGGTAAAACCAAATCAATTCAGAGGATGATAGCACAGATAAATTCTAAATTTAAAAATTTTAGACTAAAAAGCATATGGGAAGGCATAAAGTTATCTGAGCAATTAGAATCTTATTTTTTGAATGCAGATTCTTAAATGAAAGGAGCCCAAAATTCAAAAGGGAGCTTCAAAAATGCTTAGTTCCATACGATGAAATTCACAAAGATTTATCAAGCAAAAGCAAACAAAGTTTGCAGATGATACAAAGGTTGGCAGGGTTGTTAATGACAGTAATGGCAGTGTGCTACTGCAACAGGATCTAGATAATTTGGGCAGATGGGCTAAGAAGTGGCAACTGAAGTTTAACCTTGACAAATGCAAAGTACTGCATATGGGTAGAAGTAACCCCAGAGAAACGTACCAACCGTGTGGTACTACACTTAAGGTGGTAGAAAATGAAAAAGACCTGGGAGTAATTGTGCAGGCAGATATGAAGTTTTCTGAGCAATGCAGACAAGGCTGCCAGGGCAGGTCATGGGGTTTTGTCAATGATATAGAGGAATTTTGCTAGCAGGGAAAAGGAGGTGATTATCCCTCTGTATAAGGCAATGGTCAGGCCACGCCTTGAGTACTGCGTATAGGTCTGGAGGCCTCATTTTAGGAAGGATGTAGATTTACTTGAGCGTGTACAGAGAAGGGCAACAAGATTAGTGAGGGGAATGAAGGGATCCTCTTATCAAGAGAGGCTTAAGTTCTGCAAATTGCAGTGGCTGGAGACTAGGCACCTGCGCGGTGATCTGATTGAGGTGTATAAGGCCTTGAATGGGTTCAGCACGCTGAATTCTGATGGGATCCTTCCACTTGTTCAGATTACGAACCTAAGGGGGCATAAATTCAAATTAAGAAAAGACAGATGTAGATTGGATGTGCGGAAATTTGCCTTTAGCCAGCGGGTGGTTAATTGCTGGAACAAACTTACATCTGTCGTTGTGGAAGTTGATAGGTTGAATAAATTTAAGGAGGAACTGGACAGGCATTTGGAGGGAATGGTGTGATTTTTTTTTTTTTTTTTTTGGCTGATGCTGCATAAGCTCATACATTTGCTTTCTTGCATCACATGCCACTCCTACTACTACCTAGATTATTGATTTTTTAAAGAGTAGAAGACACAAAATCTAGAATCGTGTATTTTTGTTAGCTTTTGGAACGTAACCCCTCCTTTTGTACTTTTTCTTAGTCCCGTATAACAGTTTCACACAACACGACATTTTATAGGAACCTAACTACCATGTTATACGAGGGTTACCTGTATATTATCTTTCTATATATTATTGACTATATATTGTATTTTCTTTCTAAAGTTAAAATTTTACCTTAATAATGGTTGCTACAAGATCCACTTACAATACAAAGTCCAAAGATATCGTGACCCAGACAGAAATGTCTGCAAGCATTTCTGGTGTAAGTTATGAGTTCATCATTTGTATAACCTGTGGAATGTATTCTAAGGTTGGTCAGTGGCAAACCTGGCTTAAATGACGATTCTCTTTGCACCTGATGTCAGGTGGAAATTAGAACTTGGTGCATTATGAGAAGAATTTGAGTCACTGAAGAAACGAGTGCTTACCTTAGAAATAAATGTAACAGAGAGCTTGTCAGGAACTCAAGTAGCTTATGACTTGTCAAGTGATGCACCCTCGATTTAAGTACCATAAATGAATAGTCAAGTTAGTTAGTTAGTTATTTGGTTTTTAGGAGCATTAGCAACTAAGGCTATATTGCTCCGGGGATATGCGGTGGTAATTCCCTGACTTTTCCGCATACTCCGTATTTGGTGGTGACGGGCTCGAACCTGAATAGTCAAGTAGTAAATAGTCAAGAATGTACACTGTTCTGGTTGAAGGTGAGCTAGTTTTATTGGAAAATTCTATTGTCAGGGAAACAGGTAATATTTTTTGTAATAAAGATAGCTGGATCAGAACCAGGGTATGTTTGCTGGGAGTCACAATTGATATTACCAACAGACTGTCAGATTTTAAGGTGGGTAAAGAGAGCATTATTATTCATGTGGAGATTAACAATATTAAATGAACACAACCTGACCATTTCTTGGATAAATATAGGACCATGCTGAAAAAATGCCATGAGTTAGGTCAGAATGCACGTGTCTGCAATTCTGCCCAGACACGATAGTAGGGATTACATGCAGAAAGCCTTGTGGATTAACTCGAGACTTGGGGGAATCTTCAAAATTCTAGGAGGGAAATTTTTTATCAGCATGGCACACACTTGAAAGTAGAAGGAATATATTTTGTAGAGATGGTATTCATTTGAACAAAGGTGGTGTAAGGATTTTTTCCAGTATTATCAAGGATACCTTTATAAGGGTTCAAGGAAACTGATAATTAAGAGTGGGGGAAGGATAATATAGATCTATGTTTATTTGATGATATGGACCAAAGTATTGCTTCCACTCACGTCAAGAATTCTTGTTTGTTGCCACAACAGCTGATGTTGGCACGATGTTCTGAGGGTAGCAACATTTCAAATGAGCAGATGAGAAAGATAGGGGAAATAAGCCTAAATAACTCAAGGGGTGTGCCAGGAAAGTAAACTATTGAAGAATAGAAATTTTACATAATGTCGGGAGTGATGTCAATAAACTGTCTGAATTTGAACTCCTGATTAGGACAACTAATGCTGACATAATACGGCTAACAGAAATGTGGTGCAACCTCAAAATTGGGGACGACAAGCTCCATTATGGTATGTATAATGTATTTAGGAAAGATAAGAGGGTGGTGGTGGTGTCATGCTTCTTATCAAAAGCAAGCAACCTGAGTGTAAAAACAGCTTTTGCTGAGTCTGAAGTTATGTCTGTGAATACAGAATCTGTGTGGTGAGAGTATGCAGGAATTAAGGGTATAATGAGAGTGGGAGTAACCTACAGACCAGAAGATTGAGAAAAATATGCCAAGAGTTTTTACATGCAAATGGAATAGGCAAGCAAGCACAAATGCCTTATTATATATCCTATAACCAATGACTGGAATAAGAGGGAATGAAACACATGTTGGAGAAAAATTTTTCTAATAAACTAATGATTATTATTTGTACCAGCACATCAGAGGTGTGAGAATATTCTTGACCTCATCATTATGTATGGAATATGAAGAAAGATAATGCAGTAATTAAAGATAAAGGCACAGGTTTTAACTTCAGAAGAGGGGATTTTGAGAGTTTAAGGCACTATATGGCATCTATTAACTGGGCAGATTGGAGAGCAAGAACAAATAAGCTTGAATTATGGAATACTTTTAAAGCAGAAATCACAGAAGCCATGAATGCATACACACCATTAAAAATGTCGTGCAGGCTGGTCAAACTGAGCAAAAAAAGTTAGTATGGGACAGTTAAAGAGTGATGAAAAGTACTGAAGCCTACAACAGCTACAAGCTGATTTATAATAGTATCACAGAAAAAGTTAGGGAGACCAAGGAGGTGTATAAAAAGCACTAGCTAAGACTGCAAAGAATGGGGACAAGCAATTTTTCATGTATATGAATACAAGGAAGAAAAAAGCAAATCAGATCAGAACTTTGTGCACTGGGTGTGGAAAAGTTGTTGTTTGTTATTTTGGTTTTTAGGAGCATTAGCAACTAAGGCCATATTGCTCCAGGATATGCGGTGGTCATTCCCTGACCTTTCTGCATCCTCCATATTTGGTGGTCACGAGCTCGAACCCCGGTCTAATCAAGAAGTGTGTGCTACGCACTGCTGCTCCTGCCCACCTGGCTAAGGAGGCGCTGTGTGGAAAAGTCTTGGGTAACCCAGCTGATGTTGCAGATGAATTGAACAGGTACTTCCTTCATGCTGAGAGGAGGCTGTGCAAGTGAGGCTGAGTCATACAAAATTAGTGATTTTCAAATTACAGATAACTGTTTATTAGAAAAACTATTGAGCATAAAGGAAAGTAAGGCTTCTGGAATTGATGGCATATACCCAATAATTTTGAGGTAGGATGCCAGGGAGTTTATTGAACCACTGAGGTTAATTATGAACAGTAGAGGAAGAAAGGGATATGGGAGTTATAATATGGGCAGATATCTGAGCTTTCTGAGCAGTGTAAACAGGAAAACCCATGGGCTTTCCTGTTTACACTGCTCAGAAAACCTACTCAGACATCATGGACTTTTCTAGGCCAGGAAAGCCCATGGTGTCTTATTGATGATTTATCAAACATTATCCTGTAGAGATATGAAGGTCTAGTCCAACTGTATAAGGCAACTGGGAGTTATAATAGTGTTCAAGTACTGCCCAATCTGTCCCATTAATAGATGCCACATAGTGTTCAAACATTTGGAATAGTGTTCAAGTATGGAGACCTAATCTGAAAAAAAGACATTGAGCTTCTTGAAAGTGTCCAAAAATTGGCAACTCGAATAGTGAGATCAGCAGAAGGGTGACCATATGAGGAAAGACTCTGTACCTGTGCTAGAGAGCTTGGGAACTAGGCACCTCAGAGGTGACCTAATTGAGGTTTATAAAGCTCTGAAAGCGGTTAGTAAAATAAACAAAAGCAGAATTTTCAGTTATAGGCAATTTTAGAACTTTGGGGCATAATTTTGAATTACAGGGGAAGAGGTTTATACTAGACTGTAGGAAGTTTTCTTTTAGCCAGCGAGTCATTGATTGTTGTAACAGTTTGCCTTCATAGGTAGTTGAGGCTGACAGTTTGAATAAATTAAATGGTCAAGTGGATATTTACCTATGTGACGAGGAATCAAATAATTTGTATTTTCTTATCTACTCGGTCCCCTCCCAGAAAAAGCCTGTGATTTCCTTGCACTATATGGTTATTACATTTACTATTTAACAATTTTAGTCAGAAATGTATTTTGCAGCCATAATATAAATCAGGAGGTGGTGTGCAAGCTGTTTCCATTCATTCTTAAAGCATAGTTAATTGAAGAAAACATTTATAAAACTGGTAAGGGCTGGTTGAATAGATTTAAAATCTAGGGAGAAGCCGCAAGTTCAGATCAAGGAACCGAAACTTTCAAAAAAGAACTTGTTAAAATTATTGAAGTGGGGTATTGTGTGTTATACTTCTCAACAAGTTTATAACATAGCTGAAGCAGGACTTTTGTGGAAACGAACTTCTAAAAGAAGTTTCATATTGAAAGAAGAAGAAAAAAAACATGCCAGGTTTCAAAGCGGCGAAGGATCGGGTGACTTCATTGTTGGGTGGTAACGCTGCGGGGGATTTAAAATTAATACCCCTTTTAGTTTATTTAGAAGAGAGCCAACCCAAAATCGACACATTTTTCATGATTAAATTCATCAATTAAATTAAATTAATTAAAATCAATTTAGATCAATTAAATTCATGATTTTAATTGGAATTTTAAGTTTAATTTTGATACGTAATATAAGTATGTAATGCAGAATATTTTATATGTACAAATATTTTGACCGACATTTGTGCATCTTTTCACTACTGTTTATTATTGATTAGGAAATATCCTATGGCACCGACTGCAACTTACAAATACATGTTACCTTATGGGAATGCGGCGCTCTCTTAGCGCGGATTCACTTAGCACTCTGTTTTTCCGGAACGAATTATCAGTGTTAAGCGAGGGTCACCTGTACTCTCACAATTTCTGAGAAAACCATGCACACAGCACTAAAAAAACTTGACTCATCAGGCACACTTTAAAAAGAAGAGTGAGGTGGCCGAAGACAAACGTTGAAAGACAGAAACACAGAATTACACCAGATTGTAGAAAATCACATTCGACGATTTCCCAAAGTCAAATCCCATTATTGCGGGGCTAATACAACAAGAGAATATTTACACTCAGATTTGTCAATAAAAAAGATGCACCACATATTAATTAAAGAGCTTAATGTTTCGCCTAACAATGCTCCAAGCTAAACACTTTACAAATCTGTGTTTAAATCTATGAATCTCTCATTTCATCGTCCAAAAAAGGATCAATGTAGCCTTTGTACTACCTTCAGAGATGGTTCCATAGAAACAAAAGATCGCTTAAGAGAGAAAAATGAAAGTCAGATTGCTGAAAAAGAAACAGTTCGAAAATTTAAAAAAAGAAGAAAACAGCTTCAGAACATAATACTCAAATTTGTGCTTCATTTGACTTACAGCAAGTAATAATATTTCTGCCTATTTCTAAAGAAGGAGCAATATTTTACATAAGACGGCTCTCAGTATATAACTTTACTATTTATAATATTGCTTCCCGTGACTGTTATTGCTTTACATGGCCTGAAACAGAGAGCAAACATGGATCAGAGATTGCTACAGCTCTCACCATATACTTAAAAGAATGTGATTAAGCGGAAGCCGACACAGCTAACCTTTATGCCGGCGGATGTGCAGGGCAAAATAAAAATTCCATAGTTGCTTCTGCCCTGTTACATTTTTAATAACTCCTCAAATTTATGAGACATATCATTAAAATTCTTTGCTCCCAACTACTGACAAAATGAAGGAGACTCAGCACATGCCCTAAAAAAGGCCGGTGATGTGTTTCTTCCTACGCAGCTATACCCTATCATGAAAATGGCAAGACCTTCACATCCTTATAATGTCTGACTGTTAGAATACCAAGATTTTAAAGACTTTTCTCGGAAGATAAAAGTACTTTCACTTCGAAAGGATAACGAAACCGATACATCTCTAAACCGGACAGAAAAGGCTGAGTTTAAAGTACGAAAACAAAATCCAAGTACAATTTATTTTAAAATGAGTCACAGAGATGCATCATACAGGTCCATTACCTTAAAAAGAACCGAAACAAAATTCTTAAAAGAAGATGTATCTCCATTAAACCAAAGTCAAATTAAAATTTCCAAACCTAAGTATCAAGATTTACTAAGTCTTTGCTCTAGTCAAACTCCTATTGTAAGGGTCAAGGAATATAAGGAGTTTTATGAAAGACTGCCCCACGATTAAGCTTCATGGAAAAATATTTTCATCTAAGTTTCTTTTTCAATTTAATATTGTTACTTCATTTGAAACGATTCGGCGTAAATATTGTAAGCCTGTTTTTTTAGTAGTACTGCATTAAATAAAGTTTGATTTAGCTTTGTCTTTTTTTAAAGTTATTATTATCTATATCTATACTAATAATAAAACTGTAGCAAGCCGGCAGTCTGTAATTTTTGAATTTCAATTTCTTCTTAAACCGATTTCGATGCAGGGTACCTTAGAGAGCCCCACTTAACATACAGGCTACTTAATATCAATCCACGTAATGAAGGAACTAAGTAACAAGAAAAAAACAGGCAGGCGAAGTTGCGGGTGGTAGCTAGTTTAGTTTATAATTTGTTTTATTCATTAGAAACAATTAGGCGTAACTATATATTCATACCTGAAACCCTGAAATTAGGGCCTCACAAAGAGGCGTATCTGACAATGAAGGCTTTTTTTTCAGTAAAAAGCCTCAAATAAATTAATATTTTTTGGGCTCTTATTAGTCCCTCAACCTTTAGGAATAGTTCTTTATGCGATTTATTAGTATTCATGGCTTCATTACTAGTGCATGTAGTAAAATGAGCAACAATCAGGCAAATAAATTGGTTTTTTTGCTCTCCCGAAAAGTTGCTAATAATGAGATACACCTGTATGTGTTGTAGGCGACGATATGTATATTAATATGTGCAAATCATTTATCCTTTCTCAAACCATTAATCTGAAACACAATCATTTCTAAAATACTCATTCTTTCATTATTTTTAAAATAAATAAATACAGAAGATGTATTATAATTTATATTGCATAAAAATAACACCTTTTCATTATCAGCACAGCCACTATTATTATTATTGGGTATGATAAATTTTATAACTGAATCTGTTACTACAGTAGAACCTCATAAATCCAGCATTCAAAAATCCAGAATTATCAAAAATCAGGTACTTTTCAAAAAGTGCACTTTTAAAACTTTTGCCTTGGTTAGCCTATCCTGTCATTTTTGCTTGAACACACCACTCACTGTTTCCATACAGGAAAAATTACAGCAGTCATTAAGTGTCAGTTTTGAAATACAAACCTTGATTACTTTTGTGGCTTAAATTAATATTTATGCAACTGCTTAAGCAGCAGTATAGTATAGTGAAATGACACACTAATCCTGAATGTGAAAAACTGGATGCTTTGTATTTGCAAGATTTAACTTATATTTAATGAATTTATTAAATATTGAGTCAGTCGAGTCCAAAATTTCTAAAGTCATCAAAAGGCACAAATTCCAGTGAATTTGTCTCTTTTGATGACTTTAGAATCCAATTTGCACACAGTGAATCAAGACACACCCAACTGTCAGCTGACCAGTACATATTGCAGGGGTGGCCAAACCACAGCTCGCAAGCCACATGTGGCTCGTTGACATATAATGTGCAGCTTGCAGAAATATGTTAGCTGAGCTCCTTTTTGCATTATAATTCATATAAAAGGTAAATAAAATATTTTCAAAGCTTTATAATTATTTACCGGGTATAAACTGAGAGTCCAACTGGATTAAATATATTTAAGAATTTAAATCCTAATTTTAATGCTAGATTTGAGTCAGGAAAAAAAAAATTTGGATTAAAGAAATTTTGGATTAGCCAGGATTACAGAGGAATTGTGCTAGAGAATCTCAGTAATCGCACAAGCCGGTGCTGACAATGTTAGTTATAGTGGGCATGGCTTGTGACTGCATGTGTGGCTGTGTATTGCTGGCAGTGAAATTAGCGGGGTGGTAGTGTGATACTGGGTGCTGTATATTTTGGTTGTGTTGCGTGTGTTGAGGCTTATTGCTTCTTTTCACTTTAATTTTTTTAGAAGTGTCTATGAAAATTTTGTGAAGGAAGATGGCGTCATCAAATTGTTAGAAGCGAAAGTATGACGATGAAAACAGAAATTTTAAGCCAGAGTGGGTGGAAGATTTTGAATTCACTATTAAAGGAGGTAAACCTTTGTGCATCATCTGCAATGTGTTACTCAGTCGTTACAAAGCCAGTATGAAACAAATCACAAAACCTTTTTGTCTGATTATCCACCTAAATCAGAATTACGGAAAAACAAGTTAACTGTGTTAAAATCATTACTATATAGCCAGCAGGCACTGTTGACAACGTCAGTAAGGAAGCCGATACAACGACTGAAGCTAGTTTTGTTATGTTATGGAATATTGCTCATGCTAAACACCCATATTCTGATGGCAAATTTGTTAAGAAGAATATAGCTGAAGTTGTTGCAGTGTTAGATCCAAATAACACAAAACTTCAGCAACTAATAGCACAAACACCAGCTTCATCTACACTACACAGAGGCTTATCTCCCTGATCAGTGCTGATGTTGCAGGCAAAATGCAAAATGAATTAAAGAATTCCTTTGCATTCAACTTAGTTTTTGACGAATCTACAGACATACAAGACAAAGCACAACTGGCGGTATTTGTTCATTATGTTTCCTCTGATGTAACTGTAAAAGAATAGATGTTGGACTTAGTGGCACTAAAAGAAAATTTAGTGCCACTAAGTCCATTAATTTGACATTAAAAATGCACTTGACAGAGCCTTAACTTCCACTGAATACACTCAGTGTTGTAACAGATGGAGCACCTGCAATGGTGGGAAAAAATGCAGGATTAATTGCACTTATGAAAAGTGATCCAAGCTTTCCAGAGTTTCTCCCTGTTCATTGCATTATTCATCGTGAACACCCGGAAACCAGATACTTCAAGTATGAAGATATTATGAAATCTGTTCTTGAAATTGTCAATCAATTTGATATGGTCAAATGGGAAGACCCACTGAAAGTTCAAAAATTTTATTGGAGCTTTTTAGATAAACTCAGTGATGTCTCTTTCTATTGTATTGTGAGGTTGATGTCAATTAGTAATGCCTTGAGTAGGTTCATGGATCTGTTGGTGCCTATTATTACTTTTCTTGAAGAAAAGAAAAGTTTCTATCCTCAATTGGAAAATGACGAATTGATGCAAGATCTAATGTTCCTTACTGATATAATGAATCATCTACAAAGTCTCAACTTGGCACTCAGGGGAAGGATAAGATTGTTTCTGATCTTACTCAAACAATTTTCAGCTTTCAGAATAAAATCAAAGAGTTTTTCAACGAGACATATTGTCAAGAAACTTCAGTTACTTTCCCAATCTCAAAAGGAGAGTAAATACATTCCCTGATATTGAAAAAAAAAAAAAAAAAGAAGACCACTAACTGGAGGAATACAAAGATAAATTACAAGGACTGCTTGATAATTTCCTTGACAGGTTTAAGGACTTGCAGAAATTGAAGCCCTGCTTCCCCTTTCTTGTAAATCCATTCATGATTTATGTGATCAATGATGGTTGTCCAATTCTCGAACCTGCTGTGGAAATGGAACTAACAGAATTACAGGAGGACCCGAGTCTAAAGATGATCGGTAAATCCCAGTCTACAATTGAGTTCTGGAAGCAAGTTCCAGAAATAACATATCCTGAACTGAAGAAAACCAGTGTGCAACTCATCTCAATTTTCAGCACAACATACTGCTATGAATCACTGTACCCTGTAATGAAGTTTGTGAAGTCGAAGCATTGTATAATCCTTACAAATCAACACCTGACGGAGCTAATTCATACAGCCTTAACAACATATCAGCCAGAATTTAAATGACTCACAGCCAAGATGGAAACACACAAGACCTCTACTAGCAGTAAATAGCTTGATAATTGTAGCAATGTCTGTTTGTCATAAAAATACTATGATAAGACTATAATTTTGTAAGGTGATATCTGATTAAAATATCTATAATTTTATTGGTTTACATATTTTTCTCCATGTTTTGACTGGATATTTACTAAGACAAATAAATATCATTAAAAATATCTGTTTTTACCGCTTTTATTTTTGGCAATCTCATTTAATGTTAATGATATGCAAATCTGCATATTTTTCTAAGATGTTTCCCTATTAAATACGCTCAATATAGTTAAAACCATAATCAATCAGAATATTGAAAACATTTGGTATATATTGTGTGTACTTTGTGATTACTGAAACTAATACAAATTAACAGTTTAAAAACTACACACATGAATAAATATTATGTACATGTATTTCTTAATATTTATATAAAATTTTTGTAATAAAATGTGCATGTAACATTTGTTCACATCTTGCGGCTCTCAAACATCTGAAGTTTATTGTATGTGGCTCTTACGTTAAGCAAGTTTGGCCACTCTGACATACTGGTTCATGTTACAAATTAGTTTTTACAGTTATGTTCAGTGGGGCTACCAGAAAATCTGGGGACCACAGCAAATAATATGGAGGTTTAATGGATATTTTATATACGTACTTTACAAGCTGAATTAGACATAATTTAAAACTTTTGAAAGTACATTAAAACAGGAACCTCCTTGTACAAATCCTCCGCATGGACTAATATTATTAGTGGAGTCCCACAAGGTTTGGTGTTGTGCCCATTGTTGTTTTGTATATTTATCAATGATATTGATGAATGTATATCAGGCTTAGTGTCAAAATTTGCAGATGATACACAGGTTGGCAGGGTTAATGACAGTAATGGCAGTGTGCTACTGCAACAGGATCTAGAAAATTTGGGCAGATGGGCTGAGAAGTGGCAACTGAAGTTTAACATTGACAAATGCAAAGTACTGCATATGGGTAGTAGTAACCCCAGAGCAACGTACCAATTGTGTGGTACTACACTTAGGGTGGTAGAAACTGAAAACGTTTCTACCACCCTAATAATTGAGGGTGTAATTGTGCAGTCAGATATTAAGTTTTCTGAGCCATGCAGACAGGATGCTACAGCAGGTCATGGGGTTTGTCAATGATATACAGGAATTTTGCTAGCAGGGAAAAGGAGGTTATCATCCCTTTGTATAAGACACTTTGCAATGCTGCTCGTATAACACATGATCAATACAGTTGGAGGAATTTGTTGGTGGCCACAACAGCTCCTCAGAGAGTTATGTGACTGGAAGAAGAAGATAAGGCAATGGTCAGGTCACACATTGAGTATTGCATACAGGTCTGGAGGTCTCATTTTAGGAAGGATGTAGATTCCAAAATTTGGGTTCACAATATTGGTGAGGGAACGAAGGGAGGTCCTCTTACCAAGAGAGGCTTAAGTTCTGCAAATTGCAGTGGCTGTAGCTAGGCACCTGCGAGATGATCAGATTGATGTGTATAAGGCCTTGAATGGGTTGAGCATGCTGAATTCTGATGGGATTCTTCCGCTTGCTCAGATTACGAACCTAAGGGAGCATAAATTCAAATTGAGTAAAGACCTTTCCACACATTTCTGAAATTTCCGCACATCTAATCTACAGATTAGATGTGCAGAAATTTGCCTTTAGCCAGCGGGTGGTTAATTGCTGGAACAAATTTCCACCTGTCATTGTGGAAGTTGATAGCTTAAATAAATTCAAGGAGCAATTGGACAAACGTTTAGAGGGAATAGTTATGTGAATTTTTTTTTTTCTGGCTGATGCTATATGAGCTCATACGCTTACTTTCTTGCATCACATTCCTCTATTACTATTACAATACTGTATTTTGGGGTTGCAAGGTTTACTAGGAAGCCATGAGCAATATTGTATTCAACTTTTATCCAGTTCAAATTCATGGATTGTGTGTGTATTTTTCAGTAGTGTGATAGGTTGTAATTTCATATTGGAACACTTTCAAAAAAGCTGCAAACCCCTCTATATTGCACACTTATCCATTTATATTTCGTTTTTCCATAGAAATAGAAAGTATAAACATTAAATCTCTTTCTACTGAGCAAAAAAAGTAGGCATATTACAAAAACTAAATAGTGGTGCTTCAGTTAAGAGACTTTGTGAAGAATATAGTATAGGCAGTTCTACCGTGTATGACTTGAAGAAGCAAAGAAAGTGAGTTGCTGAAATTTTATATATAAACAGTGACATTCCCAAAGGCTATGAGAAGCTGAAAAACTTTTGACAGAGTATTATTGGAATGGTTTCGACAAAGGAGAAGTGAGAGTGTACTGGTATCAGGCTCTTTACTAATACAGCAAACAAAGAAATTCCACGATGATTTGAAAATCAAAAAAGCTTGTGATAATTTGCAAGGTTGACTATTGCTTTAAGCTTCATCATGGAATACAAAAATTAGCTGTGGTCTGGAGAAAAACTGAATGCCAATTCAGATGCTGCTGAAAAATTTGTAGAGGAGTTTATGAAGTTAAGTTCAGATGAAAATCTTACTACTGAGCAAATATAAAATGCAGATGAAACAGGCTTATTTTGGCAATGTCTTACTTGGAGCAAACTTTCGGCTAGCGATGAGAATAAGGCATTTGGAGTGCAGGAGTCAAAGGAGAAACTGACGGTTCTTGCATGTGCAAATGCTGCAGGTGTACACAAAGCTAGCCATTATTGATAAAAGTGCAAGCTGCATGTTCTAAAGGGCGTAAAGAATTTTCCTGTCCAATGCCAAGCTAATAAATGTGCATGGATAACTTCTCAAATAATACTGGATTGGTTTGTGAATTATTCTGCACTGGAGGCTCATTGTATATCTAAGGAACTAGGTGAAGCCTAAAATAATTCTGACATTACATAACTGTCCTGCCCACACAGACGTATTAATTTTAGTATCAAGTAATGTGTGTGGCTTATTTTCCTCCAAATTCAGCCACTGGCCCAGGGAATATTATGGTCACTAAAATGCTATTACAGACAGCAATTAATGCAAAAATTCCTTTTTGCCTGCAAAGGAGGCCAAGGTGCTGTAGGATTTAAAAAGGAGTTCAACATTAAGGATGTGATTTTGAATCTAAGACATGAAAGGATGTCACAGCAGTAACACTGAACAATAGTAGTAGTAGTAGAGGCAAGTGATGCAAGGTTATGTAGCATAAGCAAATTTGTACAGTAGTCTTCCATGCATAACAGTATCAAATGTTTTCCTGAAATCCAAGTATATGATATCAAAATTACTTTTTGCATTCAGTTCCTTTGTAAACACATCATAGTGTCCAATCAAATTTGTCAGACAAGACTTTCCCTTAACAAACCCACACTGTCTGATTTATTGCTGCAGTCTTGTCTAGATGATTCTGCAATGCATCTTTAACCAGTGACTTCATTACTTTAACCGGAACAGAAGTTAAACTAACAGGCCTTTAATTACTCGTGTCACCCTTTGATCCCCCTTTGTGAATTGGGGATACATTTGCACATCTCCAGTCCTTGGGGACTTGAATCCAAGGATGCTCTCATAATTATGGCTAAGGGTTTGCTTACTTCCTTTGTCACCTCCTTTAATATAACTGGATAGATCCCCTCCCCCTCCCCAAGGTGCCTTTCTTATGTTTAACTTCAACAATTTCTCCTCCATTTTGCTCAGTTATTACAAAATCATAAAGCTTCCTTTTAGAGTTTAATAAGCTTCTGTCCTTCACTTCCCTACAGAATTCTTCATGTGTGAATGTAGATTCAAAATACTCATTCAGTTTGTCAGCTATCTGAGCAGGATCAACAATAGTTGAACCTGGCATAATTTGAAGCCTGCTAGAATGTTTGAAGAATGTGATGAACCACTGCCAGATTTGGTAAGTTACAATGTTAGTGAAAAATGCTTGGTATCAAATTAGGGAATTTGCCTAAAGACTGACACATAACAATTTCATGTAAGGATCTGGAAATAGAAGATATTGAAAACTGGATGGAAACAGACAATAACATACCTGTTGTGAATCAGTTAACTGATGGAGAAGTAGTTAAAGGTATTGGAACCCGAACATGAGAATTATGAAGAAAATGACGATGATCATGAGGCATATACAGACAAGCCTCCAGTAGACCACTGTATAGAATGTCACTGGCACACAATATCAACTTTAGAGTAGTGGTCACGAATTGAATCACAAGATATAATGAATTTGTACAGAAATAAGGATAAATTTGTTAAAGAAAGATCAAAACACACAAAGGAAGCTAATTTGTGTAATATGTTCAAGAAAATTCTAAAGAAAATCATTCAGGAACCCTCCAGTGACTGAAATTTATGAACCAACTGTCCCTGCTTCTGGTGATGCTGCCGACTTCGCAGTCTAGCTATCTCTGGTATAAACAGATAAGTGTGCAATAAGCATGCAGTGTCTTCTTTTCAAATTAGGCCACTTGTTAGTTTGAAAAATTTAGTTATAAACTTTGGATTTTCAAGTTATGCATTTTATCGATTTATGTTTAAGCTGCGATATGGTGTGAAGATGTAGTGGCATAGGCAAGAGGCACATGTTATGTTTATATAATATTTCATGTTTATTTACGTATATTTTGATTTTTAAATATTCTGGTGTATATTGAAATACATGACATAAATTGTCCTGTAATACGAGGATTTGCCTTTGAACACTTAGGCAATGTGCAGCAGCACTTTTCAAAAGAAACTGGCTTGTGCTATTTCCCAAGTGTACTGGATTTATAATGCTTTACTGTATTTTGAAATCATCTGTAGTTCATAATCACCAAATCAGCTACAATTATAGGTAAAATTCTTTAGCATTCCTATAAATTTAAGCTTTATTCTACAGTTTTTGCACAAAAACCCTATCTCAAGAACCCCAGATTCATCACAAAACAGTATCCCATTATCTTTTTAACTATACTAATAAAGCCTTTAAAAAAATAAAATAATATATAAGTAGATAGTGAAAAGTAATGCCAAACAACCCATTCCTTCAACTGCTCAGTAAAATATTAAACTAATATGAGAATGATATAAGTGCTGATTACAAAATTAGTATTTACTGTTAGAACCTATATTCTCATAACAAATTTAAATTTTCTCATATTTTCAACAGTTAAGCCATATTTCAAGCACCTACAATTCATTAAAACATACCCTTACTTATGGCTTTTATAACTACATTAATTACATATAAACACCAAAAAATAATTCCAATGAAACTATCATTTCTTCAAAATCTTACAGTTATATCTGTTTTACTCACATTATTAAGAACACTATTCCAAAAAATTATTTCCCAAACTTATTAAAAATGTATAGTACGGGCTATCTCAATCTCGTAAATATGGTTAATTACAATAATGCACGATGTGACAATGCACAAATTTCTTTTATCAAATCATGAATTTTGGCTTAGGTAATTCTCAAATGCTGTACAACAGCACAAGGAATTTGTCTGTCTCTCTCTGCACGCACGCACACACACACGATTTTTTCTACTACCCATTCCTTCAACTGCTCAATAAAATATTAAATTAATATAGAAATGATAAAGTTGCTGATTACAAAATTAGTATTTATGATTCAGATCTATATTCTCATAAAAAATGTAAATTTTGTCCTCATATTTTAAAGAGTTAATCCATATTCCAAGCACCCACAATTAATTACAACATACCTTTCCTTCTGGCCTTTAGAACTACATGCAAATACCAAAAAACAATTCCATGAAACTCTCATTTCTTCAAAATCTTACAGTTATATCTGTTTTACTCACTCTATTAAGAATACTATCCCAAAAAATTATTTCCCAAACTTATTAAAAATGTACAGTAAGGGTTATCTCAATCTCATAAATGTGGTTAATTACAATAATGCATGACGTGACAATGCACAAATTCCTTTTATAAAATCATAAATTTTGGCTTTAGGTAATTCTTAAATGCTGTATTTACAAAGGCACCAGGAATTTATCTTTCTCTCCTTCTCTCTCTCTCTCTCTCTCTGTACACGTGTGCAGAGAAAGAGAGAGTGTGTGTGTGCACGCACACACAATTTACTGATAAACTATACAGTGAACTACAATTCCACACTATTGTATGAACTTTCCAAGTATCTTTGTGCATCATCTGGATTGATACTCAAAAGTTTACTTATTGTGGTATCCTCCATACATCCAGTAATGAATTCATCCATTGTTAGTTTTCCATCCTCATTGCCATCCATTTTCTCAAACACTTGTTTAGTGCGTTCTTCAGCTGTGTCTTCAGGTAAGTCAGCAGCTCCTGGACCTAACATTTCAAACAGAGCCTGTAAAGTGTAAAATAGCATCCTGTAGTTTTTATAAGTAAGCACTTTATTTTGTTTTTAACATTTTAAGTTTCAAAATCAGACAAACCAAATTAAGAAATTAAGTAAAAATGGAAGTATCAAAATCAGGAAACAAGACTTTCTCAACTGGAGAAAAATCAAGATTTCTCAGTCTACCAATGTCAACTGGATGCACTGCCTTAGATTTTATGTGATTCTTAACTAACAGCATAATCCCCCCTCCTATCCTTTATATACACATTGTACTCCTCAAATTTCAATTCTGCATTTCTTATAGCTGTGTGACACCATGTCTCTGATATCCCAACACTATCCACCTTTAATGTCTTGACCAGCACTTCAAATTCATTAACTATACTCCTAGCATTGGTGTACATGCAAGTAGATATGCACCTTTTCACTTAGTTACCCTAACACAGCCCATGTATTTACTTGTTCCATGATGACTCCCAGCAGTCCTTGTAATCCCCAGTATCCTACTTTCCAGGCTGCTGCTTATTCCAAAAGAAGCAGTGCAAGAATCACTTTCACCTCCGCCTGCGGCTACTGTTAATCTATTAGTCTGCGAATCCACCCAAGCTAGCAGTTTTCCAACCTGCATAACACTGCCTCGATAGCATCAGCAAATATTCTTGCACCCTTTCAATTTAAGTGTATCCCATCCCTGTAGATGCAATCTTTCCTGTTAACAAGCATAGACTATGCTGAAAAAAATACTACCCCATGAGCCTTGCACATTCTCTCCAGGACTGAATTGATTGACAAGGCTCTCATTGTATACTCCCACATATCCTGTGTGGACAGAATTGACACCTTCAAATTTAACCCCAACTTTTAACTTTTTCTCAATATTGATCTGCAGATCTACTCTTAATGTCATTAGTGCCAATGTGTACAACAATATCATCTTTTGTTCCCTTAAAAGATAATATCTGCTCTACATCAACACCTTTTGTTCCCATACCCTGATCCTATTCCACTTATCCTTTTTTGCACAATATATTTCCTGTCTCCCTGACAATAACTAGCTCCTGTTGGACTGGCGCATTCTGCCTTGAATAGACATGATTGACATTATTATTCACCACTAATTCAGTTAATAAATGATTAGTCCAGTGGTTACCACACCAGACCACCAACAATATCATGGACCCAGGTTCGAATTGCACTGCAAAAAAAATTGCTTCATTGGACTAACCTCCTCCAACAGCCAAAGTCACGGCTGAGGCAGAGAAAGTGCCATCTGGTGTCACTCCTAACTATCACCTACCACTGGATGCAAAAGCCAAAGCTAAACAGGTCCACCTCCATAGATGGATGAAGATGACAAATAGAAACATTGAACATACTGCATAGACTGTGGCACAGGATAAAGTCACTCGCATTGGGCCTTGGGCAGAGGAGATAGTGTCAAAAGTTGGAGACAGTCGACCGCAGATGACAGTGGTGTAGGTAGTGCTGTCTCCCATATGGCTACCACAACTGAAGGGCAAGACCACCCAGCCCTAGTTGGGCTGGGTGATCTTGCCCTTTAGTTAGAAAGGTCAGTTGTGCAGGAAGTGCAACTGACCAACCAGGAAGAAAGAAGCCAATGCATGATGTGGGGCATTGAAATGAATACATTCATCATGCAAGCATACTACGAAGTAACGAAGCTAGAGAGAGAGAGAGAGAGAGACATGACAATGTATGGTGTACACGGCAATGTACAGGATGAAACTACACACCTGTTCAGATCACAAAATTGGGTCCTTCTCTGCTCTGCAAACAGAATAGAGAAGGACTATCACAAAGAACCCAACTGCTCCTGTAACCTTGGAAAAAACCAAGCAGGATGTGAGCAACTGACTGCAAAGAACAATAAATATGGACATAAAACCAAACTAGAACTGAAGGATGAACACCAAGTACAAAAACTATAACTGAGCAGTTGAAATGGAAATAGAAGAGATCTCAATACCCAGAATAGAAGAGTGAAAGAAAGCCCTAGCAGAATTTGAGGGAATGAACCCCAAAACACCCACGCTGAAGCAGAGGCCCAACAGAATCTCATGGAAAGTCCCAGACCACTTCACAATTGGTGAATAATACCAGATAACACTAGATACCATTTATTTATTGTTTATTTATTATACATTTATTGTGCTGCTGTAGCACCCACCAAGATGAACAGAAGAGAAACTAGATGCCAACAGAAAATAAAATGCAAAGTCAAAGAACCACCAGCTTGGGAAATGAGGCCGTAGCACAATATAGAAGAGCTAAGAGTGAAGACAGGCCAACTGACCTAATATTATCAGGGTAATAGAAGTAAGAAACTGATCAGATAAATGAAGACCATCCTCAAGAAAGACAAAACCACAGCAGACACGAGACCTATAATCAGAGGATCGAGGGAAAATTGCCCACTCTCAAGTAGAACCTCCTTGCATTCAGCACTGATACGGGGAGAGTGCCCAAAGGAAAACAGATAACCAGTTATTTGATGAAAACCAGAGGGGCCATTTGTAGGAACATCAAACAAGAGAAGGAAGGCAATGGATCCCACAACCAGAAGGCAATTGAGGCATTCTGAGATAACTTATGGAACAGCGAAGTTAGCCATAACAACCATACACCCTGGATAGATCTAGAAAGGAAGTAAATGATAAACGTACAAGAGATGACAGAATGGGAGGAATCAGAGAGTCCCAAGAATAGATAACATCCACAACTACTGGTACAAGAAGGTGAGCTGTACACACGAGCACGTAGTAGGGCAGTTCATCCAGTTAATAAGGTACTCTGACACAATCCCAGAATCTCCTTCAAGGAGTCACCTACCTGAAGGCTAAGTACAAATACACCACATACCCAGCAAAGTAGAGACCAATCACCTGCAAACACCTTCCAACAATGTACAAGATCCTGATGAGCTGCATAACGAAGATATCAGACCACTCGGAGAGCTCAAACTTCATGCACTAGTAGCAAAAAAGTCACAAGGCCTTTCACTCCATGCTCCATAGCTGGCTGATAGAGACACACAGAAGATCTATAAAGTCAACCTGACAATGACAAACTTCCTAGAAGCAACTGTGGCAAAATGGAGGACCACCATCAAGGTTGAGAATATCACAACCAGACTGATCTCCATCAAAAGGGTATCTTCCGTGGAGATGCCCTGAGCCCACTACAGTTCTGTCTAGCACTGAACCCAATGTCCATCATGCTCAATAACAGCAAGTAAGGATATACCCTAAAGGGGAGGAAGAACATGTACATCCTCTACCACCTGATGTACATGAACAACATCAAACTCAATGCCACAACCGAGAATGAACTCCAACAACTACTCTGGATTTTCGATGAGTTCAGCACTAACATCAGAATAGTGCTGAACAATCTAGCCTAGCCAAATGCAAGACCCATGGATTGTATCAAGGACATCCAGTTGACCAAAACTAGTGAACAGCAGTGAAGAGACTGAAGCCATGACAGAGGGAGAGACCTACTAAAACTATCTGGAGATGATGCAGGCTCACCAGTTAGAACACAAGGAGATCAACGTCTGTCTGATTGAGAAATATAAATGGCTAAGAAGCTTGCTAAAATCAAAGCTGAACAGCAGGAACATGGTCACAGCCATAAACACTTATGCTGTCCCAGTACTAATGTATTCCTTTGGGATCAGAGATTGGAACAACAAGCTGGAGGCACTTATGAGATCTACCAAGATGATGACCAAGAGCTGCCAAAACCACCCGAAGTTAGCTGTTGAGAGACTGACCATAGCCTGGAAAGGAGGGAGAGGATGAAATGACCTCACTGAACAAGAGAAGGCAATTAAGAACCTGTCAAATTAATTCCAAGAAAATACCAATTTACCAAGCCAAAAGAAAGCCAGGGGAAACAGCATACAATACTCAACCTTAACAAGGAGACCCCACTCAGACAGAAGACTATGAGAGAAAGATGGGCGAAGAAGGCACTCCAATAACATCTATCAAGATTACATAGATAAGGTGGCCACCAACAAACACATGGCTCACATATGGGAGGCTCTTCTGTGAGACTAAAGGATTCATGCTCGCCATCCAAGACTAGGTAATCAACACAAGGAACTACAAAAATATATTACCAAGGAACCCAGGATAACAGACGACAAAGATTGAAGATGCCACCTGGCCCCCAGAAACAATCCAGCAAACTGTGGGATGCAGTGATCATCCAGACTTCTTTTGAAGCCTTGAAACCTGGCATTGTCCTTTCCTCTTTGGCAATGTTCAATCTGACACTGTTTTCCAATACAGAATAGTCTCATCAACGTTAAAAATTTGCTGCGTTGAATAGCCGCCTTAGTCAACAACTTTTTCCAACACATTACAAAATTTCTCTGCAGCTGCAGAATTGGCACTGGCGACTTCACCGCACACTTTAATGTTTTGGAAACCAGAGCGATGCTTGAACCTATTAAACCACCCGTTGCTTGGCTTGTAGTTCACCGTACTTATCCTTAATATCTTCATAAATACTTCTTGCTTTTGCTTGAATGGCCATTGGATTCAGGGGCACTTGCTTCTGAATCTGATTTTCCATACATATTATTAATATCTGTTCCATCTTCGATATAGCACCTGAACACTGTTTTGTGATCACTGTTGATCTTAAGTGTGTTGTTCCTTTGACATGTTCTTTTGTATGCACACTGTCCTTTAAAATAGTATTCACTGTTGAAGCAGCGAGACCTGATTCCCTTGCAATAGAATACAAACTTTGTCCTGCTTCGTACTTCTTAATCATTTTCATCTTTATTTCTAAATCAATTTTGTTTTGTTTTGTTTCCTAGCACTGCCAGCATTTGCACTTTCTGTTGGTCCCTTTCCCTTCACCATTGTAATAAGTAAATAGGAATAAAGAGAAGTTTCAGAAAATTTGTTTGTTATATAATTGAAGATTTCAGTGAAGGGGAACTCATTTCACCATAATACCGTAACATAAAAACCCACAGAATTCCAGTTATCGGGATTATAGCAAATGCAATAATATAGAGTTTATGTTGTTGTTATGGGGGTTTCATGGCACATAAGCTACTTTGGCTATAATGTGCCTATTCATTTATATTAAAGGAAATGAGAAAGAATCGTACTGTCTGAAATGTCCTTAATCAGAAAAGATTAAAAATTCTAGTTAGCTTCAGAAAACGGAAAAATTCAGATATATTGGCCTTGTCACCAATCAAATTCTCTAGGGTTATTAGTTGTTGAAAGATAACCAGTGATTTTAGGGTTGAAATTCTCTCTTGTTTATAATAGAGGCAGTCAATGAGAATGTGTTTAACAGTCATATTTATATAGCAATGTGGACACTGTGGTGGATCATCTCCTGTGAGTAAATGAAGGTGGGTCAGATAAGTATGACCTATTCTTGCTCTTGAAAGAATTACTTCTTCCCATCTGGATGTCCGGACGCTGGAGAGCCAGATTTTCGGAACCGGTTTAATCTGAAAGAGTTTATTATTCATTTGGAAATGCCATAGTGCTGTCCATTCTGATAGGCATGCAGCATGAATCATTAGTGCATAGTCTGAGGCTGGAACAGGGATATTGGTTAAATCTAAGCTGGTTGGGTTTTTTGCAGCTTTATCAGCCAGTTCATCGCCTAAAATATCAGAATGTGCTGGTATCCAGCAGAAGGTGACCAGTTGGTGGCATTCTTTAATCTTTAGTAATAAGTTTATAATTTCATTTATAACAGGGTGAAATTTATCTGAGGAATTACACATGCCTTCATTGAGCTGAGGGAATCGGTGTAAATTACTGATTTTAAAGAGCAGTCAGGAGAGAGATTTTTTAAAGCTAGTTTAATTGCGAATAATTCAGCTGAAAAGATACTGAATTCAGAAGGAAGGAAGGGCTGCTGATACAATTGTATTTGGAAACACTGCAACTGCTCCAACTTTTGAATTGGATTTAGAGACATCTGTGTAAATTGGTAAAAAATCAATATATTTTTGAATGTGAACTGCATGAACTTGTCTGATATTTGATGCTCGAAAAATAATCTTTCCCCACTGACAGAGGTAAGTGTCACAGGTCGGTATAGGAGGTTGAACCCATGGTGGTTGAGAACAAGTGGCTACTTGTACGGAATGGATGGATATATTCCAAACCTGCAGTAGTTCAAGAAGGCGATGACCAGCTGGTTTTACTATGCTAGGTTTATTTACAGATTTTTCTAATGGTGGATTGAAAAGATATGGCTGAATGGGATGCGAGGCACAACTTTGTATCTTGACAGAATACTTCAGTAATAGCAATTTCCTACGTAAAGATAGTGGTGGCTTGTGAGCATCAATGTAAAGGACATGTGCTGGCGATGTTCTGAATGTGCCAAGTGTAATCCTCAGTGCATTGTGTTGAACTGGATCAAGCCAGCGTAATGCGCTCTTTCTGGCAGAGTCATAAATGGGAGCGCCATAAGATGCGATCTGATTAATGCCCTGTATAATCGAAGAAGGGAGGTATGATCTGCACCCCATGTTTGTGCAGATAAAGCTCTGAGTATGTTTATCTTTTTTAAGCAGGCAGTACGTACTTTTTTAATGTTACTAGTGTCTGGGAGGGAGATATTAGAGATGTGAAGTTCAGGATCCAGATGAAATTTGCGTTGTCTACAAAAATGGATAGCAACTGTATTTTGTATTTTATTTAATGATATCTGAAGCTGTCGTTCAATAGATTTTGGGAATGACAGGAGATGGAAAGGTCGTCTGCATAAAGGTAAGTTTCTACAGTATTTGGAAGTTGTTTAGTGATAGAATCTATTCTTAGGGCAAAAAGAGTGGCACTCAGTACTGATCCCTGTGGAACACCTTCTTCCTGAAAGAAAGTTGCAAAGAGGGCATGTTGGTATCGTACTTGAAACGATCTAGTGTGTAGAAAATGCTTTATAAATATAGGAAGGTTGCCTTGCAGACCAAGAGAGTAAAGATCTCTTAGTATGCCATGCCGCCAGGTGGTATCAAAAGCCTTCTCTATATTTATGGAAACTATTACTAGATGTTCATGCTTAATAAAGGCATTACGAATGGCAAATTCAGCCTTAACCATAAGGTCCAGGCATGACCTGTTTTGGCAAAAGCCATACTGACTATTGCTCATTAACTGTTCTGACTCAATGATCCAGACGAGTCTACAGTGGACAATTTTTTCTAGAATTCTGCTGAGGCAGCTTGAGAGGGATATTGCTCTATAGCTATGGGGATTGGTTGGATCTTTTCCAGGTTTTAGGAATGCCAAAACAGTAGAATGATGCCAACAAGTTGGATAGACATTTTCTACAAAAATACGATTGTAAAAGAGCAGAAGGAGACGCAAAGCTTTGTCATCAAGATGTTGTAGCATGACGTAATAGATTCCATTTGGTCCGGCAGCACCATTGTGGGCTGTTCCGATAGCATGCAAGAGTTCGGAATATTGTAGGGATTTGTTATACGGCAGAAGGAGGGCAGTTTGGAAATTAATAGTGTGCTGTTCTGCAGTGTTTTTAATTCTCTGGAAAGGTGGAGTATAAGCTGCTGCCACTGAGATTTCAGCAAAGTGTGTTGCCCAAAGCATTTGCGATAGCTAAAGGACTAGATAGATCTTGCCCATTACAGGACAGAATTGGTGAAGGTACGGTAGGAAACTTACCAGAAAGCTAATTTTTTTCCATATTATTTTGGTGTCACTGTTTTTGTTAATGCTTGATGCAAAACGGATCCAGGATTCTTTCTTAGCTTGCCTTTGTATGAAACGTGCTTTTGCTTTTGACTTCTTATAATTTATTAGATTGGGTGTTGTTGGATATTGCCGAAACAAATTCCAGGTTTTATTTTTTGCCTTTTGTGCATTGCTCATTCCACCAATAATTATAATGCTTATGAACCAAGGGATTTGATAGTGGTATTGTTTCTTTAGCCACATTTAGGAGATGTGACGTGATGTATTCTGTCACATCATCGATAGGCTGGAGACGGATTTTTTCCTCATCAAAAGATATTGATGACCGGAATTTTGCCCAGTTTGCTTGGGCAAATTTCCATTTTCTGGAGGGTTGAGCTGGAAGAGCCTGTGCTATCAATAGGTTGCATATGATTGGGATGTGATCACTACCCACTATATCATTTAAAACATACCACTCTATGGTCGGGACCAGTAATGGAGAACAAATGGAGAGATCTATGGCTGAGGTATGTCCATTTGGGAGCTGAACGTGAGTGTGTGTGCCAGTATTGAGTATAGTGAGGTTTACTGCCTCTATCTAATTTAGGATCACCCCATAAAGGGTGGTGCCCGTTGAAGTCCCCTAGCATACAGAGAAGTGGAGGTATCTGTATAAGGAGATCTTCAAGATCTTTTAAACAGTAGGTACGGTTTGGCTGTAAGTAGATTGATACTAATGTTATTTCAATATGCAGCGTTATACGCACAGCAACAGCTCCTATTTCAGTTTGAAGTGTAATATATTCAGTTGGGATCTGAATTTATCAGGATTGCTACACCACCATGGGCAGCATTTGTTGTATTACGACCCCTTCGATAAAGTCAATAGTTCTTTATCGAAGGAGAAATTTGCAAAGTTAAGTAAGTTTCCTGAAGACAAAGGGCAACTGGAGAAAATCGATTAATTAGATCTTGGATATCGTCTGTATTGCAATGAAAGCCTCTGCAGTTGCATTGTAAAATACAAGGCATTATTTGTGTTTAGTTGATGGAGCTGATTCTGACTGCTTTTTGAAAGTGACTGGTTTATGGCGTTCCAATTTCTGTTTGTCTTTTTTTTGGAAGACTGGCCAACCAGTGTCCATTTCTTCTTCTTCGGCATGGATTTCTAAAAGAGGATCTTCCTGTACAGATGTGCCATCTGTGTCCATGGTTGTGTCTCGAATATTTTTCATTATATTTGAATTTGTAATACATGGTGTGGTAGCTCTCACTGGAGGAGGAGATTCCGCTGGTATTGTAAGAGGAGTATTATTTGCTTGGTCTGAGAGTTTGGGTTGTTGTTTACATACATTTGGTTTTCCCTCAGAGAGGACAGTTCTAGCCCAATCTGAAATTGAATTATTAGTAGGAACTGTGACATTAGTTTGAGTAGAGACTGTTTGGTATTTTTTAACTGCATTAGCATAGGAAATATTTTTATTCATAGTAGGTGCCACTAGTCTTCTCGCTTCTGGGTAACTGACTTTGTTCTCAACTTTGTATTTTACTATTTGTTTCTCAGTTTTCCATTTTTCACAAGTTCTCGAATAGGCAGGATGATCACCTTTGCAATTTGGACAGGTCATTTTTGTAGTCGTACAGTCGCTTTGTATGTGATCCGAGGAACCACAGTTGGGGCAGACAGGAACTCCTCTGCATACAGTTTGTGAGTGGCCATACTTTTGACATTTAAAACATCTTAAAGGATTGGGAACGTACGGGCGGATATGGCAAAGTAAATAACCTGCTTTTACAGAGGAGGAGGGTAAGTTGGGCGTATTGAACATTAAAATAATGTTTCTGGTTGGATTAAGTTGATCTTCTTTTTTAGTCATTATACGTTTGGCTTGAATTACATTTTGTCTCTGCAGCTCTTGGGTAATTTCTTCCTCTGTGACATTTAACAGGTCCCAATTGGATATGACACGCTTAGATGAATTTAGGGTTGCGTGAGGAGATATTTTTACCGGAATGCCAGCAAAGTTTGTTAACTGTAAGAGTTTCTCCGAATGCCTGTGGTTCGTAGTTTCCACTAGCAGGTCTCCTGATTGCAATCTCTTGACAGTCTTAGGAGATCCTGCAATACCTTCGAGATGTTTTTGTATTACGAAGGGAGACAGTTTGCTCATTGGCTGACTAGTAAGGGAGTGGAAAATTAAAAAGGATGGGCAGGGTTGCTCCATCTGATTAGTCTTCTGTCTCTTTGGATGATCATTTTCTAAGTCGTGATTGGGGTCATGATTAATATAATTGTCTGTTCTTGAGCTCGAAGGCTCTAATGGTGGATGATTGTTTTTATCCATGATGGCTCCTTTTCGCCCTGGGGATTTCTCCTTAGCGCCCAGGTTACCAGCCCTGCCACAGGGAGGAGCAGTGTTGCTTTGTGGCCAAACGTAAAGCTAGTACGGTTAGTAAATCTAATATAGAGTTTACTACCCGTTTATAATAGATGGCACTAACAGAAAAGCCCAATAAACTGGAAAGTGCAAATTGTTTTTGTTTTATGGTAGTGACCTCCAGAAATGTGTTTTAGAAAAATATCACAAAGGCGTTCAAAATTGATTCTAATAATGGAACATACGATAACGATGAAAGTGTAGCATAATTTCCATTATAAAAATGACCTTTTAGAGAGATAAATAGCTTAATAAAAGAGTAAAATTTTCAACTTCCAAGAACTTGGAACGAATTACAAAAAAAAAAAAAGTTTTTGGGTTCATATTACAATATTTTCATGATGCCTCCATTCATCCATACAGATGCAAAATACATTCCCATATTTTTTTCAGTTTGCACCGGCCGGCAAAACTTATGTCAAGTCAAATTTGCGTAAGGCGAGTATTACGTAAGTCTGGGAGTTCCTGTATATACAATTAAAAACAAAGGATCAATAATGCTGATAACTAGTTAAATATATACAAAATGTTATGCAGCAAGGAGCTCTCAATCTCAAGCTCAATCTTAAATGGAACAATTAAAATAACCACGAAATCTTATCACCGGTTTTTAAAATCCTCCGCCACCCAAGTTAAATGGGCTGGCGGTCCCAGGGGCTAATGCCACAAGAGCACAGCATTGAAAGGGTTAAAAATCACCTCAGGTGGTTGTTAACACTTTCAGGTGATATAACTTTGTACAATAAGAGAAAAAATATATAAATCTAGCTAATCAACTTGTCTCGCTTAAGCTCGCACTTATTGCACAAACGATCAGCCCTAGGGCAGAACCAAAGTCACGAACGATGTAATGTTTTATGCTCACACCTGCTACTTACTCTATCGAATCAACGTTTGGAAGAGGTTAGTGAAATCCAAGCCAGTAGCCTAATTACCCATTTGATTGTAGCCATTTATTGAATAGTATGATTAACAATACAAGTATTTGTATTGTTGCAAACCACAATTTTGCACACTGCTATAGCCTTTATTTTCAACAATGCTGAAGTCAAATCCAGAGCACTGTCAAGAGTACCGAGCAAGCTAACATAACAAAATAAAGATGGAGATAGCAACAAGTGTGCGAGAATGACAGACTATTGAGATTGCGTAAAAGAAAATCAAGTGTTGGATTTAGCAGTGCCTTCAACCAGCAATGCCGCTCCATCTAACAATGATGTACCCGAAGTGAGTATTAATTATGTACAACAGAACATTTCTTCAATTGCAGGGCAGATGAGTTAAAATGATCAAGCTCCTTTTCTTTACACCAACTACTATTTACATAAGAATGTGCATCGAGAGTTTGAAAGGATATTTATGAAAAATGATTTCTGTTCTGTCATTTCCATGTACCAAAATCATGACAAATTGGTTTTACTTCAGTCCGAAATTTAGTAGGTGCTGCCAAAGATGTTTTCACACACAAAAAAAAAAAAAAAAAAAACACCCAATCAATTAGATAAAAAAAACCCCACAAATTATATGCTTCCTCACATAGTTATCTCCTCACACACAGGTAAGTATCAGTTGACCTTTGAAATTTATTCAACCTGTCAGCCTCAACTAATTGTGAGGGCAACTTGTTCCAGCTAACAACGGCTTGTTAGCTAAAAGAAAACTTCCTACAATCTAATCTAAACATCAAGTCTTGTAATTTGAATTTATGACTCCTAGTTCTGGAATTCTTTAGAAGAGTGTTTAGTAATAACTGTAAAGTGGCTCTGGAGGTTCCCCCAACTCCATGTCAGGCAGTGTGATGAATACAAACTCTCTAAAGGCCAGATTTATGTAGGTTAGTGAGTGCTTGTGTAGTATTACTGTGGAGTTGTGTTGTTCATCCAGCCTCTTAGCCTAGGGGCCTGTGTTTTCACACAAAAACCTCTAGTTTACAGTCCAGTGCCACGAGGAGTATAAAAGCACTAGTGGGATGAACCTTGTGGTAGCCAAACGGGAAGCATCCAGTAATAATAATAAAGGAAAAAAAAAAAAGTTTGACGACGATAGTGGGAAGACAGGAAGTGGGAGGGGGTTAAAGTGGTAGAGAGAAAGGGGGGACAATTGAGAGAGGGGACAGAAGAGGGTCCCACTGGAGTAGAAAGCCCATCCTGCACAGGGGGGAGACGACAGGTTACCCACCAGGCGAGGGAGGAAAGAGAACAACCGACCCAGGTGGTAGGAATGAAGAATCATAGGGAAAGAGTCCCTATGTTGGAGTGCCTGTGTTAGTGCTCTATCCCACACTGGCCTAGGGCAAACCTTGTTGGCCAGTGTCAGTACCCTTCACGCTGGCTAACTAGCAACGGCATGGTGTTTGCATGGATAGGCAGGGCCAATATGACCATTTGCCCATCATCCATCAGGGGTAGGTTTTATAATTTTTTTCTTACATTTTCTGTTAGGTTATCTTCTGTTATCTTCTTTCTCACACTAGGTGGAATGCAATGGTGTGTAGTGTCTATATTAAATATCAAATAATTAAAATTAAGTGACTAAAGCTAAGGGTTGGTAAATATTTTGATACTTATATTAATCAATATGTGTTTTGCACCATTTCACACTCACAGACATACTGCCCACCCCAGGCACTTCGACTTATTAATACTTTTTGGTTAAAGTGCATCTTCTATTATAAATAAGTGTTCTTGCCCCCTGGGTAGGGGACCAATTTCTGCTATTACGGGTTCTCAGTACATGGTAAATTATACATTCATAGAGAATGTGTGCCCAGCCTTCACTTTTGCTACAGGTACAGTTTGGGTCATCAGTCAGCCCTAAGGAGGTTAATTTCGCCTTTAGAAAGCAGTGACATATCAGTATAAATTCTGGATAATACTTATTAAGTAGATAAGACCAAAAAAAAAAAAAGGGAGGGATCTAAAAATGCAGTAAATAAAATAATTTCTTACTCTTATTTACCCAACTGTGGCTAGTCTATTTGGTATTTCTAGCTGGCATGACAGGTTGTCTTACAACTACATGTTCTCAGAGGCTTCCAAAAATGAAACTACTGCTCCCAAAGCAACAGTTTCATTTTTAGAAACAGCAATTAAACAAGGCAGACTTGACACACTTTCCATGTTTGAGAAAGATGTATAAGGAATAGTCAAAAGAAAACTTTTCAGGTTGAAAAATTCCTGCAATTATCAATGATCTCTGTGCTGAATTCCAGAAGAAATTGTAAATTTTTTCTGAACTTTGGTGGGGGGGGGGGGATTAGTTCTTCAACTATCCATTCAGTATTTACGTAAGCAAAACATAAAGAATAACATAAACAGAAATTCGAAATGCAATGTGATCATCAAATAAACAAATTCACTGAACTGCTTTTGCTGAATTCTATAAATGCATCTGTATTTCTGATTGACACTGCCTTCAAATTGCACCTCCTTGAAATACCTTTGCAATATTTCTCTTTTTCATTAATTAATAATCCTAACTGACAGTTCATATTAAAGTGGTCCCAAGCACAGATACTTATCATGCAATTTTAAATAATGTTATTTAAAAGATAATTAACTGTTATTCATTAATAAAGCATCACTTTTGCATTTATGTAGATAAGGAAAAAAAAGGGGGGGGAACTAAAATTTTAAATATAATAAAAGTACTTTATACCCTCTCATGTACTCACTTGTATATAAATTTTTACACACAAAATATAAGTGGGCTCACAGACAACCATAAACTGAAATGATGCTGGTGAGAAAGAGTGTAACATGGTAGTGGCTGGACTCTGCATGTGTAATAGTGGACAAGGTGCCAAATAAATATCACATAACTTGAAACATGCAATGTAAGATGACACATGCAGGATGAGCTGTACTTAGTGTGGTGTTTTTTTTTTTTTTTTTTTTTTTTAAAGGAACAAGAGAATCTGCATAATATCTAAAATCCAATGTAGCAAGGTGCATTATTTTGAGGTTACACCCTATATTATATAAAATCAGGTACATAATATAATAAAAAAAAACAATGTTATATAAAATAATGCAGCTGACTTACCTTTACAATTTTTGTCATTTCAGGCTTTTCTATCAGTCCATTTCCATCTATATCATACATCTTAAAAGCCCATTTTAAACGATCTTCTGCAGTACCGCTAGAAGTTACTCCAACAGCAAGTAAAAATTCTTTAAAATCAATGTAACCATTTTTATCAAGGTCAAATGTGCGAAACACATGATCACAAAACTTTTCTGGATTTCCTGTTGTAAAAAAAACCTTATAGATATCAAGGAATTTCTCTCGTGTCAGCTTACCAGTTGGGCAGTCTCTCTGAAATAATAAAAAGTAAATAATCATGACTTATAAAGCATTAAAATCAGTTAGCAATCCTTATGCAATTCTTTAAAATTTACTATTTTGCCATAAAAAATTTCAAAACACCCATTTTAAGAATAACTGGAATTATTCAGTTTCACTGAAAGTGAAAGGGGCTACAAAAAGCAGACCTTTACACATATCCTTGTTAATTTAAAAAAGAAAAAAGGATAATCTTATATTCATTTGTCTGATTTCAGAACCCAATTAAGATGGACTTTACTTTTTTCATAAATAGTACAAGAGACATTAATACCAAATTAAAAAAAAAATAAAAACATGCATGCCAAAACAAGAAACTTCTGGTAACCAATGATGAAAAAAAGATAAACATTTCTGATTTTTGTTAATAATATTGCCTGTCACCGAAGTTTAGTGACAAGTGATATGAATCATCCATATATTATAATTGTGGGGAGGTAGTGTTTATGACAAGGCAGGAGGATGGAAAGATTTTAGAACACTAATATCAACAGCTGAAATTGAAATTCAAAATATTTTTAAAATGAATAATAATCTTGAATATCATATTGTAACCCTACAAAGTCTTAAATTTGAATCTAACTGACCAAATACAGAGAAATTTTGGAATGCCAATTTAGATTCAGTTCACTGTCAGTATTCCACAGCAGCAAATAGAAATGCTCATCATAGTCCATCTTCCACCTTATCTTTCATTGAATCTGAAATCTGACACTAGACAGAGAAATGAGAGCTTAGCTGCTGAACTTAACCACAATATTCACATTAGTTAAAAATAAATCTTCTCTGCACTTTTTATGATAATAAGCTTACATGCCCAAGATGACTGCTGTTCCATATCTACATGGCACACAAAACATAAACAGCACTGCAGTTTTCTTGATAGGACATTCTAAAAACAACATTACATATTTATTTGATATCTAAGTTATTATAAACCTTATACCTATTGAACATTGTGTGTGTAACCTATTATACAATGAAAAGGTACGAATGTCATCATCTTTGAACAACTTAAACTAACACATGAACTGACTATAGTACAAAAAGGATGGAACATAGTAGAAAAACAGATGGTAAGCACTTTTATTACCATAAAAATAGTATACGATGAAAAGGTGCGAATGTCATCATCTTTGAACAACTTAAACCAACACATGAACTGACTATAGTACAAAAAGGATGGAACATAGTAGAAAACAGATGGTAAGCACTTTTATTACCATAAAAATAGTATTAAAAAAAAATCCATACAATATAAAATTAATAAGGTGAAAATTTGAAATCCAGATAGAAGTGCTGTCAGGACCTCAGCATTATGCTGTTATAAGTATTGCATCCTTCTCATATTTTTTTAAAAATTAAATTGCTATTGATTTCAATAAGGATATATTAAATTATTCTTTAGTGTATAATTGTGTGAAGTGGCTACCAAAAGCATTTGCTTTTGGTAGCCATTCTCCTGCATTTAGCTGCAAACTTCTGGGATGCACATTTGTATATATGTGCTGGAAATAATTTTAATTCAATTGCTTGAGTTATTTGATCTTCATCTGATTTGTAAAAGATGTAGGTATGTACATTACTTTTTATATGTTATAAACAAAATTCCTAGTTAAATTTTTCGATCAATATTTATGTACATACACATTTAATTTTTACAAGAAATGGAGGCAAAATGAATAGTTAATCTGAATTTTGAAACAAAAATATGGTGTCAAAATGAAGGAAAGGAAATATTTGAAATTAAAGCATATTGCTAATTACTTTAAATGGGAAACAACACAATTTTATTAATGTCTGAAAATCACTGAGGAAAATGCTGATGAAGATGCTTTATCAAAGTTTTAAAAAAAATAAAAATGTATCTAGATTTGCTTTGCTTAATTTATTTAATAAATTAATTTTATTTTTTAATTAATAAAAAAAATTAATTTTTTATATATAAAATTTGGGGACTGTTGTACACTGAAACTGTGAAAGTTGTTTACTGACTAATCTATAGTACTGCATAAATCACCTGTTTATCTACAGTCAGTGTAAATGAATAGGTGTGTTTTCTGCTGCATTTTAAAATGAGTGATTTTAATGAGATTTTGTTTAAAATTACAAAAATCATCAACAGAAATCCACAAAATGTTAAAACATCTAATGGAGAAGATGCTATGCATTGTTCAAACACTTTTCAATGGTTTGCAAAGTTTAAAGAGAGCTGTTAAATTTAGTTTGGTTTATTCAACTTATCTGTCTTTCGAAAATGATCAGAGATCTGGCTGTGCCCTTCAACTTTAAATATCAATTTTAACAAAAGATTTGGAAATTAGATGTGTTTCAGCCATGTTTGATTACAGAGCACTGCAAGTTCTTGCATGTCAGTATCTTTATCAATATGGTACTGCTGACTACACCTTTCCTTTCATGATTACTGGTGACAAACTGTGTGTGTGTGTGTGTGTGTGTGTGTGTGTGTGTGTGTGTGTGTGTGTGTGTGTGTGTGTGTGTGTGTGTGTGTGTGTGGGGAACTGACCCCTGAAACAAAGGCTCAGTTCTCTCAATGAAAGACAAAATCCTCTAGCCTAAAAAAGACAATCTCGATCTAATGTGAAAATCAAGCTCATCTTATTTTTCTTAGGCATTGTTCGTTATGAATTTGTCCTGCATGGTCAAACAGTGAATGAGGACTAAAACACAACAGTTCTACAGACATGATACTCTTTGAAAAAAAAAAAAAAAAAAAAAAAAAAGGCCAGTAAAGTGGCTTTGAGGAATTGGAGTTTGCATTGTGAAAATGCCCTACACCCTTGACACTCTCCTTTCTATTCAAGAAAGTCTTGCAATGTACTCCATTCCCCATACTCAGCAAGATTTAGCTCCTTGTAACTCTGCCCTCACCCACCCAAGCTTAAAGCTTCCTTGAAAGATCACATATTTGCAGTGACATGAAATTATCAACAATGCGATGGAGGAACTATCAGTAACTCCAAAAAAAGTTCTATCAGTGATGTTTCCAGAAGTTAAAGAAGTGTTGGAATTGGTACATACAGTCAAGGAGACTACTCCGGAGGATATCCATTTGAACAGTCTGTAAGCTTCCCTTCCCAAATATCAGCTCAGTCGGTGAACTTTTGATCACATTAAATCTGTAAATAAATTTTAGTGAGTAAACATCAAACTTCAAATTGGCATATTTATTATTGCTGTGTCTTCATGAGCAACTAAACCAATTTATGCTAATTTTTTTTTTTTTTTTTTTTACCAAGAATACATTTTCCAAAAAAAAGGTGTTAATACATGTTACAGACAGTTCTATATTCATTACATTTGCATCATAAAGATACTCTATTAAAGAGTTGCATAGAACTTGTAGTGATGAAATGCTATATTTTGAAATTATCAAAATGATTTAATAAATCATATGAAAAGCTATATTTACATGTAAAATATCTTTAAAAAATAAGGTGTCCAGTACTTATTAAAAATTTTGCAAATCAAGATGCAGTGAAAACCAAAATATACACATAACACAATGCTTACCTTGAAACCTTGATACCACTGCTTTATAGTATCTTCAGTATAAGTAGTGTGACGTATCAAAAATTCTAAGTCATGATCTGTCAATTCCACATGCTTAGTGTTTGAGCAGCCCATTCTTTTATTCTGAAAATAAAAAACTGTTATGAATTGGTATGATTTTATTCTAAATGAAAAATGCACAGGCTAGGAGTGGAGGGGAGAGAAAGGTGTGTTTACTAGAAAAAAGCCCAGGGTGCTGGGTATATTCATAACGAAATAATATTGTACTAACCAGCAAATGTTTAAAAATAACTTTTAATGTGAAAATTTTAATTAAATGTATATAATAAAATTAAAGACCGAGAATTGTATAAATAAAAGTGCCAAAACCTGTATACACTGAACTAAAATAAAATACACAAAACCAATATAGAACGTTATGAGAAGCTTTTCGGGCATTGTGTCGCTTTGTCAATTCAAAAGAAGAAACAACAGTAGGTCAATATATTGGTAGAAGCATAGCCTTGCACATGTGCAGGCATCTTCCAGTGCAGATCTCATGGTTGCAGAAGAAGGAAAGGGGTGGTGATATGTGAAAGAGGAGGACATTACTTGCCAGACCCTGCAATCACAGTCACTTCTCATCACACTATAAAACAACAGCCTCCAAAAATAGGATATATACAAGTTCCACCACTTCGAATAATGGTGGAACCTGCTGTAATTATATGGAGTGCATCCATCCACATGAGATCACAGGAGTCATGAATGCTGTCTAACATCTCAACATTGGAACATGAATTATAATTAAGGTGTCGTTTATTCCAAACGTGCTCCGCAATGGCTGAGCCAGTAATGTTGGCCCCCAGATAGCCACCCCTCATGTTCTTAGATGTGATCATGGAGTCTATGTTTAGTTTTCCTGATGTAATCATACGCCCCTTGCACATAATACAAAAAACCATGCTGGCACAATGCAATAAAGGGATTGTTGGCTTAACTTTAGACAGCTTCAATTGAAATTTTCTGATGTGCTGCCCAGACAGTGGTGGATATAGGCTGTAACAACGCCACCATCCCGAACAGAATGGGAAGCAGACCACCCATGTTCTAGATAAGCCAGTATAACTGACTTATCTAGAATATTGGGGAGTCCCCACATTTTGCCAAATGTTGTGGCTCCCTGATGTAAGAATTCTCCAAGTACTGGTCTACTGGGTCCACTTACTGGTAACATGGAGTACACAGTAAATAGTAGTATGCAATTCCAACAGATCATTAAGGATTTTAATATTTCGGAGGGTGAAGTTTTGGTCTCCATGTTTACATCTATTCCCATTCGGCCTGCGATTGCTTCTGCCAAGCGGTTGCTGGAGAGGGATACCGAGCTGAAGGATAGGACCTCGCTCTCTATTAATGATATATGTAGTGATTTGAATGTTTGTTTATCCAGTAGTGTGATTGTATTTGACAATTTGTGATATATATATACAGGGTGATTCACTACCAGTGCGACAAACTTGCAGGAGGTGTAGGGGGCACAAAGATAAATCGGAATCACATAGCATTGCAAGGTCTGAAATGCCTTCGTCATGCAGTAGAGGACATTGAACGGGAGGTCGCGTGAACAGCGATCCCACTGGAAGTCAGCATTTGCGAACTGGTTCCCGAGGCAGTAGGATGGACGAGTATTCAAACGTTGAACTGGCCGACATGCACCTCATGTATGGAGCTGCGGACTGTAACGGGCGCGCCGCACTGTGCTTGTACCAGGAACATTTCCCGCACAGGTGTGCTCCTCATCATACGATTTTCGCACGTGTGCACAGAAGGTTACGTGAGACTGGTTGTTTCACGAGAGGTACCATGAATCGAGAGCGAACGACAAGGATGCCAGACAATGAGGAGAATGTCCTACGTCTTGCAGAAGGCAATCCGAGTACGAGTACTCGAGCGATAGGCCAATGATTGGGTATTTCCCAATCCACTGTATGGAGAATACTGTCAACAAACCAAATGAGTTCATACCATCTGCAACATGTCCAATCATTGGAGCCTGCGGATTATCCGCTCCGGAGGTTTGTTTGTTTGTTTGTTACTTGGTTTTTAGGAGCATTAGCAACTAAGGCCATATTGCTCAGGGGATATGCGGTGGTCATTCCCTGACCTTTCCGCATCCTCTGTATTTGGTGGTCACGGGCTCGAATCCCGGTCTAATCAAGAAGCGTGTGCTACACACTGCTGCTCCTGCCCACCTGGCTACGGAGGTGCCTCCACTCCAGAGGACTTTTGCTACTTGGTTTCTTCAACAGAAATGGTTCGCAAATGCTGACTTCCAGTGGGATCGCTGTTCACGCGACCTCCTGTTCAACGTCCTCTACCGCATGACGAAGGCATTTCAGACCCTGCAATGCTATGTGATTCCGATTCATCTTTGTGCCCCCTACACCTCCTGCAAGTTTGTTGCACTAGTAGTGAATCACCCTGTATACAAATTCAGGGTACCGCTATGGGTGGTCTGGTCAATGGCCCCATACCCAATATTATGGAGGCTCCGGAGAAGGGCATTTGCAGGTATATGTATTCCCAGACTCTGGCGGAGATATGTGGACAGTGTATTTGCAGTTCTTCCCTGCAGATCAGAGGAGTTGCTCCTTCACTATCTGAACTCTTTATATCACCATACATTTCATTCAGTATGGTCTTTATCACTATACATTTCATTCGCTGTGTGCTCTTCTATTTTTAAATATCTTGGTTTGCTGTAATAGCCAGTGTTTCATCATCTCAGTCTATAGGAAGTCCATGTGCCAGGGGAATTTACCAACTGTAAGTCAGTACATGCCCCAGGATATCTTATTAGCACAGTTGCACAGTATTAGTACAATGGCACCAAGCACAGTTTAACTGTGCTTGGTGCCATTGTACTGATGTTGATGATAGAGAGGCGAAGTTTTTAGGGTTATATCCAGTGGTGGGATTCAGCCAGTTCGCACCGGTTCGGCATAACAGATACCTAATTTTTCGTTGAGTTCGGCGAACCGGTTGTTAAAATGGCACTTGTGATCAGGGTTCTCTCTAAGGTGGACGCCTGGGCAACCACCCAATGTGGAAATCACAAATTTACATTCCTTACTCTTTTTTAACATTCATCTACGCAATAGTGTATTCCAAGTGCCTGTAGTAATGTTCATTCCGTCCATAGGTGAAAAAAATTAGACGGAACTATGCTTGTAATATTTATTTATTCATTTCATAAAACTTATTATACCTTTGATGAAATACCACATTTTTATTCCCTCGCGTTTGTTACTTAAGTAAACAAACACATAACGTAGAGAGAAAAAGTGCCAAATAACCAGGGAGGTGACAAACTGTCATTTGCTTCAGCTTTGTGTTACGCCCTAAATTCACACGAGATATTATAAGTGCGCGTGTTCCCAGATCAATAAAAACAATAGGAAGCTAGGACACAACGAACCAAGAGAAATATAGATTTCAAGGGTTATCTTATCGCCCATTTCGGAAGCTGTGGAAGAATGTTCTTCCATGTTGGAATCCTTAACCAGTGTGCACGTGGTAATTAAGACATTTTTATCACAACTTTCCCGTGGCAAACAGGTTTGTCGTACACATTATTCTATCGTATTTAATCTGCATAGCCTATGCCATTTATTAAATCAGCAAGAGATTTTCTTTTAGTATCGATAAAAGGAAGAAAATGTATGTTCTGACTGATGTTTATCAATGGTATAAGCACAGTGCCTTGTTTATAAAAGTTTATGATATGACCACACGTGGACAGAACCAGTAAAAATATTCAAATATTTTTACTGGTTCCGCTCCTATCCGCACGTATCCGCTCCTGCTCTATAATATATTAAAATAAAACATTTTTAAAATTTTTTGCAGTAGCCCTTAAAATGATGAAAAGGCAACAGAGTTTGACAGATTTTTTTCAATAAGAAACCAAAATCAGAATTTGTTGTATCAGAATTGGCCTTGGATGGTACAAAACAGTCACAAGCACAACCACTCCAACTTGAAGAAAGCAGCAAGTCAATTATTGAAATAAAAAACGATAACTCCAAAATTGAAAATAATCTTCCTGAATGCTGGACAGTGCAACAATATAACAATTTTTAAAAAAGATATGACGGACTGGTAATTTTTAACAAAAAGTTAGGTTGCGAGTATTGTGCAAAATATGACTTTATAAAAGAGAAAAGTGTTCAAGTGTCAAAAGAATGGAAATGTTTTCATATTGAAGCATCAGGGAAAAATAAAGAGGTACAACAAGCTTCTCTAAGGAACAAAATGAAAGAACATTTTTTATCAAAAGCTCATAACATTTGCAAAGAGAACTTAAAACAATGGCAGGATTCAGTAACAAAAGTAATAGATATGATGAATGAAAAATACTTAGTGCTACTTGTAGAGTATTTAATACAGTTTACAGCCTGGCAAAAAGATGTAAACCGTTTTCAGACATAGAAGTGCAAATTAAAAATGGATCAGATATGGGAATAGGATTACATTCTCGGAAAACTGCTGTGAAAGTAGTTGATTTCATTGCGAAGGAAATTAAAAAAATATATTTAATAAAATTATTGAAAATAAACTGAAAATATGTTTGATTATTGATGAAGCTTCAACGATATCCTGCAAACCAGTTATTATACTTTTCTTAAAAGTTGAGGATTCGGTTATATCACCAACAGTTTTCATTGAACTGGTGGAATTGGAAAAACAAGATGCAAAGACAATGTGTTCTTCAGTTATGGAAAGTCTAAATAATGTTGGGCTTACTAAGAACTACCTAGAAAAAAATTTAATAGGATTTCGCTCCGATGGTGCCAGCATTATGCTTGGGAGAAAATCTGGAGTTGAGCACTAGGATTGCAAAAGAGTTTCCAAACATAATAATATGGCACCGTATCATCGCTCTATCTTGTTTTAGATGATTCGATAAAGGAAATAAAGCAAGTAAATCATTTAAAAATATTTATTGATGAGATATATACTATTTTTCATCAATCCAATAAGAACCAAATTGAACTTTCCAAAATATACGAACAACTTGGAATTGAAATTATAAAGATTGGTAGAGTTTTGGGACCAAGATGGGCTGACTGTAGTTTAAGGTCAACCCTAGCTGTGTGGTGTAGTGCTTATCCAGCGCCACACCACTATTTTTATTCAAATAAAAAAGTACTTAGGTATGGCTCCCTGTCTTGAAAATATATATTTTATAACTGATTTGGCAATAATGATTGATATTTTAAACAAAATTTCTCTTCTTTCAAATGCACTGCAAGCAAGAGATTAGACATAATAAAGGCTGAAAAACTCGTGATAAGATCTATTAAAGCATTTCAAATGCTTCGAAAGGAAAACGTCTATATGAAAAAAAAAGCTGATGGATTTTCAGAAAGCTTCAAAAATATAAAATTTGTATAAAATCATCGATTTGTTGGGCTTCCTCGGGAAAGACTTTTAGAAAACATCGTAAATTTGAAAAAAAGACTAATGGATTGTGAACATTTAAAAGCAAGTTGTAGCCAATTTCAAGATAGGAATAAATTACAATTTCTCAATTTTTTGGAGCCAGATTACTGGAATATTGAAGAAGTACTAGTTCCATGGAAAGCAGCTAAAGAACAATTGCTCATATTTAATGACATTTTTAATTACTAAACTGATATTAATGATTATCAACATTTCGTGGAAAACGTTTCAAAAAATTCCCAGAATTATGCAATTCCTAAAAGCGTTCAAAGAGCTAAAAATATTGTCAGAACAATTGCTGTAAGTTCAGCAGAAGCGGAAAGGGGTTTTTCAAAGATGAACATAATATGTTCAGAGAAGAGAAGTCACCTAACTGTTTCTAATATATCAAACACAATGACTATTAGTCTAATCGGCCTACCTTTAAAAGGGATGGGATCCTACAGTGAAACGATGGTTAAGGATAAATCACTCAGCCGATGATGCTCGGATAAAACCGAAGAAAATTGCAAGTGAGGACGCCAATCAAGAAGCAATATGGAAATATCTTAAATAACAGTTTTATTGTTTTTTGTCAGGTATTATTTAATATTTTTCATTAATATTTTAAAACTCTTTCTTATAAAATAATCTAGTTTTTTGGACCTTTTTTATTGTTCTTATTTAAGTATTAACTGCATGAAATAATAAACTACCTTTCGGTATATAGTTTTTTTTATACTTAGAATGGTCATTAGGGCAGCAAACCGGTTGTTAAATTATTTGAATCCCACCACTGGTTATATCTGATTATTTGGCCAGATATGGATAGCCCCCCATGTTATAGATAAGTTTCAGTTCCATGTTCTAGATAAGTTACATGATAGACCTGTTTCACATTCTGGTCAGGATGATGAATGCATTATTACAGCCTATATCCCTCGTATCCGGGTGTGTCAGCATATCTTGCCGGGATATTGCACCAGTACCATATTGGCTGTGTGCAACTTGCTGGCAGAAAATTTCAATTGATGCTTTCTAAAGTTAAGCTAATGATCCCTTTATTGCATCATGCCAATGTGGTTTATTACATGCCCCGGAGTGTAGGATGCATTACATTGGGAAAGCTAAACAAACTCTGTGATTGTATCTAGGAGGGGGCTATCTGGGAAACCGACGTTACTGGCTCAGCTATTGTGGAGACTCTTTGGAATGAACAACATCTTAATTATATTCCATGTTCCAATATTGATATGTTAGACTCCTGCCATCTCATGTCGATGGAAGCTCTCCATGTAGCTGCAGCAAGTTCCACCATTAATCATAGTGGCAGAACCTGCATGCATCCTATTATGGAGGCCATTATTTTATGGTGCGTGAGAAATGGCGGGCTAATCGAATCACCAATTCTTGACGTACTGGGATTGCAGGGTTTGGCAAGTAACGTCCACCTTTTTCACATCCCACCACCCCCTTTCTGTTTCTATTATTCACTTCTGCCAACAACAATCTGCACTGGAAGATGTCTGCGCACGTGCAAGGCTATACTCCTGCAAATATATTCACCTACTGTTGTGTTTCTTCTTTTCAGTTGACAAAGAGGCACAATGCCTTGAAAGTTTCTCATAAGGTTTTATATTGGCTTTGTGTATTTTATTTTAATTCTTTGCATACAGTTTTTAGCACTTTTACTTATACAATTCTGTCTTTAATTTTATTTTATATGTATATATAATTAAAATTCTCGGATTGAAGTTATTTATTTTTAAACAGTTTGCAGGTTGGTAAAATATTATTTCATTATAAAGATGCATATATCTTATTTCGATTGCAGACACAAAAAAGGAAGCAGTTATAGCATGTACTATAAAAATTTATATATGACCATCATTCGTAGCCAATTCATAATGAATTTTTTTTTTAAATCTAATTCTTCCTCTCATACAGTAAATAAACAGCGTAAATGTAAGCTTGTTTCATGAAGAGCATTGGTAAAAGCTTTGGTAAATGGCTGAAGATTCTCCATGCATTAAATTTCATAACGGTTATGAGAAATATTCTTATTCAATCATAGCATAAAATTATAGGTAACAAGGAATTAGTCAGTCCACTCTGAAAGGCATAATATCATATATAAATATGCTAATCTAAATGTAAGCATTACAGCTAACTAGAAACAGGACAGCCGTGAAAAAAAAAAATTCAATGTTTACCAGGAGGCACATTCTTATTGAATATACGTGCCATTACAATCAATAAATGAATTGAACGGGAGTGGCAGAATACACACACAGTAGTTAGAATGATGTCAATCCTTAGTTGTTAATGCTCCTAAAAACTAAATAACAACAAACAACCACCCTAATGTTAAAATAATTTTTTTGCCACCAAATACAACATCACTTTTGCAGACAACGGACCAGGGTGTTATTTCAACCTTTAAAGAATTTTGGAAAGAATTCCATATTTTAGATGCAGTTAAAATAATACAATGATCCTGGGACAAAATTACAGAGAAGAACGTGAAGGGTGTTTGGAATAAACTGTGTCCGCAGATACCGTAAAAAATGAAACAGAAGCAATTGTTACTATTGCTAACCAATTGTAGCTTGACATTTCTACAATTGATGTCACTGATCTGCTTCAAGCACACAATGGGGAGTTCACAAATGAAGACCTCTTTGAAATGTCAAAATGTGAAGAAGGTGAGGAAGAAGATTTAACAGCTGAAACTCCTGTTCATTCCTTCACGTTCAAGGGGCTAGATGAAGCTCTTCAACAAATAGAAAAAGCAATTGAGATCTTTGAGTCACAAGATTCAAATTTGGAGTGTACTATAAAAGTTTCTACAGACTTAAAAAATGCTTATGCATGCTATCAGGAAATTTATGAAGAAAAGAGAAGACTATCTTGGAAACAAATGCCTCTCAACACATTTCTGAAGACGGCAACTCTTGCTTATAACGAGTGCCGGGACAACAATGAACGATCAACGAGTGTGCATTTAGTAGATGACGAAGAATAAACATTCTTTAACACTTGTAATTCATAAATAATTTCTTTATTATTATAAATTTTTTGATTTTACCGGCAATGTTTTCATTTCTTAGGATAAATCAATCATTATTTAAGCATAAACTAATTAGCTAACTAATTTAATTGTTCAGAACGTAACTCCTGTTTTTAATATCACGTCTATGGGAAATAATTCCCGCTTTACGAGGGCGTGCTTGGAACGAATTAACTTGTAAAGTCGAGAACTACCTGTATTTTAGTTTGTACTTTTCCCCCTTTAAATTATTGACCATCATTTTTGAAATACCCCGTATAGGAATTTTGCTAGCAATGACAAGGTAATTATCCCTTTGTATAAGGCAATGGTCAGGTCACACCTGAGTACTATATACAGGTCTGGAGGCCTCATTTTAAGAAGGATGTAGAGTTGCTAGAATGAGTACAGAGAAGGGCAACGAGATTGGTAAGAAGAACAAAGGGCTTACACTTAAGCCTTTCTACGCTTACGAAGAAAGGCTTAAGTTCTGCAAGTTGCAACATCTGGAGACTAGGCACCTGCGAAGTGATCTGATCAAGGTGTATGAGGCCTTAAATGGTTTGAGCAGGCTCAATGCTGATGGGACACTTCTGCTTGCTCAGATTAAGAACATGAGGAGGCATAAATTCAAATTGAGGAAAGACAGTTGTAGAATAGATGTGTGGAAGCTTGCCTTTAGCCAGTGGGTAGTTGATTGTTAGAACAGACTTCCATTTGTTGTTGTGGAAGTTGATAGCTTAAATAAATTTAAGGCTGAACTAGACAAACATTTGGAGTGATCGGATGAGTGAAATGGGAAGGGTTTTTTTTTTGGCTGATGCTATATAAGCTTGCTTTCTTGCATCGTATGCCTCAACTAATGCTAATGCTATTTCTTCAAGAAAGTCATCAATAAATATGAAATTTTCAATGTTTCTGGAAAGCCATACAAAAACAAAGAAAATATTAAAATCAAGAATTTGAACAGAGTTAATTCCCTATTGTAAAACAGTATGATTGGTAGGAGTACAGTCTCAGTACTTTCTTTTATGGAGTAAAAACACCGATAACCATATGAACTGTGTGAAACAAAAGCAGTAATTGGAATGTCGAAATTCTTGACATATAAATAAATTTCCTGTTTATACTGCAGAACAACCCCGATGGTCAGAGGAATTCATAAGGCAGAAAATGCAATGAACGGCTCCATATTTAGCAGTCATGAACCATGTCACTCAAAGCGAGTGTAGTTATGCCACTTTTAATTGACCACTCAGCTATGGTGGCCTTATTGGAGTTCAAGAACAAATCAGAATGTTATTGAATCACTTCCACAGTACATATGTAAAACACGATAAGGCAAAAAAAGGAATAATGTAAACTGAAAAGCTGATTACAATAAACAGTGTTGTAATCAGCCATGGAAATGTTTGAACCTAAAGTTTTGATTTTTTTGTGGGATGTCAGTCAAATAACCATTGGTTACATTGATAAACAACCCATCTAAAATCAAGATCCTTATCACTTAATAGTGATAAGGCTTCAAGTGCAAACATTTCCACGGAACTTTCCAAACAATTGGTGTGGCACACCAATTGTTTGGAAAGTGCCATTCATGGTTTTTTCCAAACAACAACTGTTTGGAAAGTGCCGTTCATGGTTTTTTTTTTTTTGTGCAGTTTGTTGATTTTCTTGGGTTTCTAAATAACATGTGTCTCACATCCTCAATGGTTTCATCACTTGCATGGTCTGCCTGTTTTCTTTGAATGAATCATGCACCCTCTTGTGTTCATGAAATTTCTGTGCCACTGAAGCACAGGTTTTATGCTGGGAGCTCCATAGAGTGAATGCAAAATAGTCTTTGAACTGTTGTTGCTGACTTTGATTCCAAACCAGATGACTTTTTTTTGGCACAAGTAAAATTCACAATTTTGTTGAGCTACTGCAGTGCCATGGAGAAGACACGATTACTGTGTTAAAAAAAAAATTTCTACAGTAATGCTGTTGTTGTTGGGTTTAAGCCCATCAATAACTTAAGCCCTATTGCACCATATATAATATGATGCAAAATGTGTGTTCTGTGATTGATTTATTTGCTGGCTGAAAAACATGAGTTTCTGGGAGAGGAAAAACCATGCTACCCTCATCTGAAAACGACTAACTCAGCCATGTTGTGAAAAAAGACCTATAAAAATTCCTTGCATCACTAATGAGATTCGAATTCAGGCCTTTTAGCATTAGTAGTGGCAAATGATGCAAGAAAGCAAGCTTATACAGAATCAGCAAAAAAAAAAAAAAAAAAAAAAAAATCCATCCCATTTCACCTAACCATTCCCTCCAATAGCTTGTTCCAGCAATCAACCGCTGACTGGGTAAGCAAATTCCCGCACATCCATTCTGCAACCATCTTTCCTTAATTTGAATTTATGTCCCCTCATCTGAGCAAGAGAAAGAATCCCACCAGCATTCAGTTTGCTCAATACATTAAAAGCCTTAAACACTTCATTTAGATCAATTGGCAGGAGCCTAGTTTCCAAATGCTGCAATTTGCAGAACTGAAGCCTTTCTTGGTAAGGCACCTCTGTGTTCCACTTGCCAATCTTTGGCCTCCTCTGTACTCATTCCAGCAGCTCTACATCCTTGCCAAAATGAAGCCTACAGGTGTGGCTTGACCATTGCCTTACACAATAGGATAATCACCTTATCTCAGCTAGAAAAATTCCCATATATCATTAACAAAACCCCAAGCACTGTCCTAGCAGCCTGTCTGCACTACTCAGAGAACTTCATATCTGACTACACAAAATTATCCCAGGTTTTTCCATTTTCCACTACCCCACAGCTGGTATATTACTCTGGGACAGTGGTTTTTGACCTTTTTTTAATAATGGCACCCTTGAGAAATTTATTTTATTTTGTAGCACCCCCTACTCAATTTTCTGTCTATTAGATCCGATTCTGTCTGCGTGTGTTATTAAAAAAATAATTATGTTATATGATAGTTATTATAATAACATAATTATAAACAAAATCATAATACAAATTATATATACTTATATAATAATTTTATTCTTTATATAGAGTTACTGTTTGTTTTTGTTGTTTGGTTTTTTAGGAGCATTAGCGACTAAGGCCACATTGCTCCGGGGATATGTGGTGGTCATTCCCTGACCTTTCCACATCCTCCGTATTTGGTGGTCATGGGCTCGAACCCCGGTCTAATCAAGAAGCGTGTGCTACGCACTGCTGCTCCTGCCCACCTGGCTACGGAGGCGCCTATAGAGTTACTAAATAAACATCAATTATAGATCACCACAAAATTAAAAAGATACCGTACCCCTTTTTATAATGAAATAAATATATGAATTTTAAAAAAAAAGTTTAAGTAACTTAAACCCAAATTATGTGGCACCCCATTTGAAAACCACTGCTCTAGGGTTACTGCTACCCATATGCAGTTCCATTTGTCAAAGTTAAGCTTCAATTGCCATTTCTCGAACATTTCCCAAACTTTTCTAGTCCAGTTGGAGTAGCATACTGTCTTTACTGTCATTAACAACCCTGCCAATGTTTGTATCGTCTGCAAACTTGATCATTAATACCTGATATACCTTCATCAATATCATTGATAAATAAAGAAAACAACAATGGGCCCAACGCCAAACCCTGGAGAACTCCACTAATAACATTTGTCCATGAAGAGCAATGTCCACTGATTACCACTCTTGTCTTCTCTCACTCAACCACCTCTTTATCCAAATCAATGACTTGCCCTTAATGCCATACTGCTCCAATTTGTACAGCAGTCTTTCATGTGCAATAGTATCAAAATCTTTCCTGAAATCCAAGTATATAATATCAAAATTATTTTTTGCATCCAGTTCCTTTGTCACCATATCATCATATCCAACCAAACTGGTCAAACAAGATTTCCCTCAACAAATCAATGCTGTGTCTGATCAGAGTAAAATGCAAAAACTCTGGGAGGTGCATTATGGCCACAGAAGCCGACGCACCAACAACTAACAAAAAAAAAAGGTCTGTAATTACTCGTGTCACCCTTTGTGAAATGGGAATACATTTGCACATCTTCAGTCCACAGGAACCTTGAATATCTCCTGAATCCAAGGATGCTGTTATAATTATGACTAAGGGCTTGTTTACTCCTTCACTGCCTCCCTTAATATAATTGGATAGATCCCAGTTACCTCAGGTGCCTTTCTTATGTTTAACTTCAACAATTTCTGTTCTACTTTCCTCCCAGTTATTACAAAATCTAAATGATTTTGTGATAAGTGGGAGGCTGTTTGAGCTCCTTGTTTGAATCTGATAAACTTCTGAAATCCACTTCCCTAAAGAATTTCTCACATGTGAATGTAGATGCAAAATACTCATTCAGTTTGTCAGCAATGTGAGCTGGACCACCAACCATCAATATCAAGTGGACCAATTTGATTCATCCCCTTCCTGCTGTTTTTCTTTGCATCCTTTACAAAGATTTCTTGTAATCAGCCTTCATTTGCTTAACCTCCTTTGTGACTTGATTACAAACTAGTTTAATCTACTATTTTGTGATATTACATGAATAAGAACACCACACAGCCACAGTCTGATCTAAAAAAAAAAAAAAAAAAAAAAAAATCGCTGTTCCTCCCCCACCCAAAAAAAATGGGCCAAATTTGGGAATTGACATTAGCCTCAGGGTCAGCCCACTGCTGGATTTTGGAATGAGAGCATTTGAAAAATTTTCCCGTTGTTGCATATTACTCCACTTGATTTTACTATGCCATGATACAGTACAGTCAGTTCTGCTATAACATTACATGTGTCTCTAAAAATCATTGCATTATGGTATTTTGTGCATTAAAAACAACATGGCTAGGGGCAGAGCACTCAAAAAAAAAAAAAAAAAAAAAAGTTCAGTGTGGTAAATAATACAACTGAAATCCAATAAAATTGCTAACACAGGTTTAAACGTCTTAAATTTCTAATAAATAAATATTACAGTAAATATAGCCCTTTACCTTAACAACATTGCATGATGGAAGTGGGCATGGTGATGAGTTGTAGCTGGTGAGTTATAGCGAAGAGGCAGAAGGAGGGTTATCGTTCTTAAGGCAAAATGATGTTACACCCGATGTGGAAGGGTGCAACTCACTGTCCTGCTTTTCTTTCTTCTGTGCTGGCATAAAATAGCTATCTAGTTTTTGTTGCTTTTCCTGCATGGTTCCAAATGAGACTAAATACCACGAAGCACTATCCTACTATGTTCAGCATTATAATCATTTTTCTCAATCCACTGCAGGTGCTTTTCAATCCCACTTAAAGCAACTGATAATGCTGCTGTTTTAAGTTCTCATGTGGCAACCTAATGGACTTTGTAGCCATCTTTACTTTCCACTTGGCTGGCTGCAACAAGTTGTTGCAAATCTTCAGTGGATAGATCCTCAGTGTGAGACTCTAGAAGCTCTTCTACATCTTCATTTTCTACTTCCTCAAAATCAACTTCTTTTGCAAGAGCAAAGTCGCTCTTACAAAGAAGTTGATTTAGATGCTCTGAAGGTTCAAAGCCTTCAAAAATCATGAATTAAATGAGGGATAAGTTTCCATCACACACCATGCAAGCAGTCTTTTGTTACATCATTCCAGGCTCCTACAATCATATCAATGGCAACTTCGATGTTAAAATATCTTCCAAAATTCTATAACAGTTTCTGCCTTGTCACCTTCAGTAGCAGCAATTAACACCTTGAATGTTTGCCTTAAATGCTGCCATCACACCTGGTCAAGGGGTTGTAGTAGAGAAGTTGCGTTCAGAGGTAAAATTATGACTGTGATATTCACAGAGTTCAGTAACCGTCTAAAGATGGTTTGGCACATTATCAAGAATTATAAAATCTAAGTTCTTTTTAATGCAATAATTCTTGAAAACATCATGGTAAGCTTCAATTAAAATATCAGTGAAGATTTGTCCAGTCATCCAACCTTTCTTGCTAGACCTATAGTGAACACCAAGGCTGGATTTCATAATTCCTTTTAAAGCACGTGGGTTGGCAGAGTGATAAACCACTACTGGTTTTAACTTCAAGTCTCTACTGGCATTGGCAGCAAACATCACAGTTAAGCAATCTCTTGCAGCTTTAAATCCTGAGGCACGTGCTTCAGAGATGTAGGTCCTTAAAGGCATACATTTTCAACAGAGTCTTATTTCATCAAAATTGAAAATCTGATCCAATGTGTAGCCACCTTCAATTATTTTCTGTACCACAGGTGGAAATGATCTTTGCGGCTTCACCGGACAGCTTAACGCTGTGAAAGGAACAGCGGTGTTTGAAGCCACTAAAAGAAAACACTTCAGCAGGATTTGGTGATTTCTTTTTAAGGTCATCATATATAGCTAGTGCTTTCTTTTTTTTGCTGTGAGAAAGATTGTTCCCAATTTTTTTTTTTTTTGGTTTGAGTTCCTTGACCAAAAGTAATAATAATAACTAGACACAACCAGCCGCCCCATGCACTTGGTACTACCTGTCATGGATGTGGGGGGGGGGACCCTATAAGGAGAAAAAATCCATATGCTTAGCAGTCTTTTCATTTTTCCCATTTCTTTAGGCCTTGTTCTAATTGACTTTTCGGCACTTGAAGTTGTTCCAGCTATATAAGTAGTTTTTATTTTTGCAGTATTGTCTCTGATGATGCGCAATGTGGATTCACTTAAGCCTGTTGCTCTCGAGATATCACATTCTCTCATTTTTTTCAAAATATTTTATTATTCAAGTTTCTCTTCTATACTTAATGCTTTCCCTTTTTACTCACTGCTTGGATTATTGGCACCAGGACACTTACCCATGTCTGGGATGCTGTATGAATACGTTTTATAAAAAAAAGTTAAAAAATGCAGAACAGTCCAAGACACACTTGTAGGATAACACATATGAGTGAACGGGGGTAAAAGATACATGAGGTTCATGTGTGGTGAGCATTTTAGGTTGCTACGTTCAGCTTGATGCTGAGTTTTGTGTTCACCTGGTGTTACTCGCAGATGAAATTGCACATGAGCCAACGCAAAAATTGTATTATACTCGCATTGTTCCCTAATATATCAGTCGCATTGGAGCAAATTCGCATTGCTAAAATGAATGTTATAGCAGTATAAAATTATAAAATAAGCTTCGACATTTGCATTAAACGAAGGTTCAGATGCAGGTATTGAAGGATACTTTATTTTATTTATTTACTTATTTTTTTTTTACGACCACAAGATACAGAGGCATTGATGTAATGGAGACAATGTGACTATTATGCAGTTTGCAGTAATAAAGTATGTTACATGAACTCCAACATGCAGCATGCTTAATTGTTAGCTGTAAACTGACTACCTGGCTGCACTAGTCTTAATAATAATAATAAAAAAAGGAGAAAAAGTTTTTTTATAATAATAATATCAGCACATCACTGTGGGATGCAGGGTGATCACCCAGATGAAATACACTCATAGCCACGACCATATTTACATGTATGAATCTCAGGACGTACTAGAGATCCCTACCCAGAAACCATACTGGGATTGCACCATAATAATGGACAAGATAATTCTGCACAAGACCAGACATAACCCTCATTGACAAGAAGGAAATGATGAGAGCCATGCCGAGGCATTTTAGTACCAGAGGCAAGAATGCAAAATCACTCCCTCCCCTAAAATATTTTTTAAAAAATTAATTAAAAAAATATGACTTATTTAAAATACATTTCTGACGTTTTAATAAAAAGAATTAAAATTGAGGTTATAAAAAGGACGACCAGTGGGATGACAACCGTGATGGCGATCTAGATAGCACTGGCGCACAGAGTTCGGTATCTGTACAGTGGCGTGACAAAGATTTCCGTCTTGCAAAAGCAAGATAATAAATAGATTGGAATAATCAAAACATAAAATCGAAAACGTTGGCAATTATTTAATCTTTCTTTTGGTGTCCCTTTCAGCTTTTAACCTGAGACAAGAGCCTTGCTCGCCTCACCCTCGGCATGGCTCTGGAAATGACTACCTGTCTGATTGACATACCAGTAGACAACACCAGCAACCTCCAGAAAACACACGAAGAAAAGATCAAGTACTCAGACTTAAGACAGGAAATCAAAGATATGTGACATATGAAACAAGTAACGACCATCCTGATTACCATGTCACCCACTGGCATGGTGCGAACTCAGCAGCAATAGGCCTCCCAGAGAACACTTACATGGAACTCCAGAAAGCCACAATCCTGATCATCTGCAGGACAGTCATTGAGTTCCTTGACCAAAAGTAATAATAATAACTAAACACAACCAACCACCCCATGCACTTGGTACTACCCGTCATGGATGGGTAGTACCTGTGGAGGGAACCCTATAAGGAGAAAAAATAAATAAAATGAAATAATATTAATAATAAACGATAAATTCGCTAAATTTATGAATTGGCATTAAACTGAATTTGTGAAATGGTATTAACCTTAATTCCAGCCAAATGCTATATTTCCAACAGAAAGTATTTTGATAATTTTTTAATGTGAAAACATCTTTGGCGGCATGTATTAAATTTTTCGGAGTGAAGTAAAACCAATTGGTAATGAAAATACGAGACGGAAACGCTTATGTCACTCCCAACTAGTCTCTGATCTTGAACTGTATTATCTGCTTCCGTTCCACCTCGCCTTTCCTACCTAAGTCACTAACATTGATTCGGTTGAATAAGTAGTGGGCACAAGCATTAAAGGTTACATCATTCATAACTTCAGTTCTAGCTGTTCGATTTTAAAAATTTAAATGGTTTTGATTTTCTTTCATCATCTACTATCGAATTGTGAAAATACCAAATCTAATTTCAAGTGTTGAAAAAAGTTACAACCTACAAAAGTATTTCGGAGATGGCTAAAACTCCAGCTGAGCAAAATTGAGTGCATTGTGCAAGAATAAAAGCTTCAAAGCCACCGAAGAAGCCTCCTATGTCAATAAAAGAAGAGTTCAAAAACATAGAGGGGAAAAAAAAAAAAAAAGCAGTTTAATGAAATCTGCTTCTCAAAATTTTGATCTACATTGACTTCTCATCAAGAAGCTGGACCATCAACATCACAAAATTATATTCAAGAACTTCCTGAAGATTTTGGTTCAATGACTTACCTAATGATTTTCAACTGATTGAACCAGCTAGACAGAGTACACTGCAACAACCAGCTTCGATTGTATCATCCAAAAAGAAACAAAATTATATTTCGGCTCACCGTATCTTGTTGTAGACCCTCCACAAGTTTCAACAGTAGAAGAGCATGAAATCGTTACAAGAACATCAAACATGGCCGTAACTCTGATAAAGAATTTGAACAAAATTTTCTGAAAAATACATTTGGAGCTGTTTGCAACTGATCATGGTATGAACATGATGTAAAATTGTGCATCCCAGGCAGAGGCGGATTTAACGGCACGCGCCCGCCCTGGGCCCCGACTTCTGAAGGGCCTACGCAAAACACCAACAAATTAGTTGAACTAATATGTTCAACTATTAGTTCAAAACTTTGTGTTTATATTGCTATTATTAATTATATTATACATATATTATATTCAAATTTTATTGGAAATAAAACATTAATAGTACATAATATTTTTTATTTATTTAAAAAAATGGTTAACATGTATTTTTATTTTCCCTGTCTCTCTCTTTTTTTTAAGGGGCCCAATATTTTCTTCTGCGCCCGGGGCCTCAACCCGCTACTGATCCCAGGAAGTTATCAGTTACTTCTCTTAGAATTTCCAATTGCAGACGTAACGACTATGAAGGCTTGTAATACTTGTCGAGCATCTTTCATAAAGATGCTCTTCCAGCATTTTCGAAGAGGAATGGTTTCGTTTATCTGCTATTCCACCTCATCTTCCAACTAAATCCCGACTGGATTTAGTGCGACTCATTTCTCCTCGTATACCACTCATTCAAATTAGAAGACTATAAGATATGGTTTCGGCCAATACAGATTTTCGGGCCTAGTTATAAATATTAAACGTGTTCGGGTTCTTTTCATTCCTAAAACTCTTTAACCTCGTTCAAGCCAAGGATGTTTTCATATAAAATAAAACATCTTTCGTGCGTAAAGGTACACACGCTGTTTTAGAAGAAGTGTCTGAAGAACATATCATGATCGTAAATGGAGAGGACACACCAAGAAAAAAATAAATAATAAATAAGGTGTTCACCTATTTATTTTTCTGTAATAATACTTATTACACTTTATAGTGTAATAAGAACTTGAATATATTTAACTAATGTCTTTATCAGGGTGGAATCATATAATTTAGTTATATTATCATATATATTATTCTCAATACGGCCGAGGCTGTCTAATAAATATATATATATATTTATTAAACAGTTGTCTCATATATATATATATATATGACAATGATCAAGACTAATATGCTGATAAAATCCGCGATGGGCAAGTACAAAGTGAACACATTACTCGTCCTACCTTGTCCTAGTTCTTCACAAATGTCAAGCCGATGGAATTTTCGCTGATAGTCATTGGATTTACTGAATCAACAGGTACCTGTCGGGACCTAGTACGCTTACCTGATGCTTGTGTGGAATTCAGCTTATGTAACTAAAACTGAACGATGTTCCAAAATTAAGCAATTGACGCTTAACTGCAAGGTCAAACTTTTATCTAGAGAATACAGAACGAAGCTTGCAACGTAATTGTGGTGATTATATTTAATAACACGCCTCAATACAGCAGCGTTTCACAGTTAACGCCTTCGACCCACACACTCACAGCTCGTCTACAGACAGTAACTACTATAAGCATGAGAAATCGTTACTTCAGACCAAGATAATTTTCATGTATAATTTGCAGGCTACATAATGTAGATGGCGCTACTCTGAAAAACAACGCTGCTGGTCACAAATTACACAGCAGTACCAAGACATTTTCAAAAATAAAAATGTTTCCAAGACATTTTTTGGAATTTTGCACATCGTGGCCCACCTTTCTTTCTTTCTTCTTCATGTTTTATATATTTTTCCCCCGTAAAAATTATTTCCACTGTTACATTAATCCCTAAACACTTCGGCGCGAAAGGTATTATGTACATTTCTACCAGAACAACAAAGATTATTTAAAGACACTTTTTTTACAGAAATTAACTATTGTTTATCGGTCTAACACTCAAGTGATACAGTGTTTAGTGTCAAACGATACCCTATCTCCGCGTAGTATACATTGTGGGTGTGAAACAAAACACTGTCAATGCCAGAGGTTTAAAGGTATGTGGATTTTGTACTCAGTGGAGGCTAAGAAAAGTAACGGACAATAATCATGTTGGGCAATGCACAAAAATTTAAGGGCTATTTACAAATTATGCATTGCGCGATTTAAAAAAAAAAAAATTTGAACACGCCCCCCGCGGAACAACAACTTTTCCAATACAAATCGCAATCGCATTATTTTCTGACGAGAAAGCCTGATATGAAACATTCGTGCGTCCTGTTACACCATTTGCACTGTCACCCAACTCCCATGTGCTACCTAACTTGAAAATGGCCACTTATGGGTTTGACTGCTGATAAACTCACTGACTAGCTTACTTCCCCCCCCCCCCCCCTTTTTCTCTTGAAACTTTTAGCTTACGAGTAGAGCTACTCGTAAACTATTGAAGAAATCTATATTTTGTTTTTCATGATGAAAATATTCGGGGAAAAAAATTATACGGCTTCTCCTTGTTGTACTAATCATAGAGTACAACTGCGGCTGGTCGATCACTGCATTTGCCCTGCTAAGCACGATGCCGACAGATGGACTGTAATCTCGTCTACGATATATTCAGTTACATTACAACCCAACACAACTGACGATGTTACTTGAGACTAGGTCTATACCAAGAGCCGTGCCGAGGCTCTTGCTTCAGGTTAAAAGCAGAAAGGGGCGCCAACGTTGCCAGAAGGGCGAAAATTTTCATCCTTGCCTCTGGTACTAAAATGGCTCGGCACGGCCCTGTCTATACTACATCACGAATCACAGTTCTTGGACTTGGCCTCGGTACTTCTTTTGGTAACATATAACTCAAAATAAAGTTAGCTTTGCAAGTTATTTCGGTGACCCATCCACTTCTAGCTTTTGAGTTATTTTGAAATTATTATTTTTTTTTCAATGAAAGGAGAGAACTTCCCGAATTCACTAGGATCCAATAGCATCTCTTCACAGTACAGAAATTGTGCATGTCTTATAATAGCGGTTCTATAAACATATAAAATATTTATAAAAAGAGTAACTCCATATACAGTATTACAGAATAAATTTTTGTAAACAAGAACACTTGACATCCTTTCAGGCAATCATCTGAACTATTCTTTTAGGGAGCCCGAAATCTATGATCTTGGATTGTCTATTTTTGGGAAGGGGGAATGAATCCCGAGCATTTTCCCAGGTGCACCCCTGCATCCTTCCCAAGAGTATGAAATAATATTTGTAATAGCAAAACTGAAAGCGGATTAACACAAAGTATATATGAACTACTTACACGCTGTTATTATTGGCTGCAGGTAAGAATTCTCTGCAACCCAGTCACTTCTAGCTTTAGAGGCCTCTAGTCATAATTGGGCAAAACAAAATAGGACACTTTTTTTTTTTATTAGCATATACTTTTCCAGTATTTTTCTGAACAAATACACTAATTATAAAGGAAAAAAACTATTTAAGGTCCAGTCCAAATGACCCCAATCCCCTCCCCCCAGCTGGTATTTGTTCCACATAAATACATAGCGTATTGTTGCTTGTACTGTTCATAGATGAAGGGCACATGTGTGGAAGGGGCGATGGGTTATCCAATAGTCTGGCGTAGACTGTAATCAAGTCACTTGTTTTGAAATGTTTTAGTGAACAAAATTATTTTTGAAAAAAAAAAAAATCTGTAATCTCATGATTACAGATTTTACAGATTGTAATCTCATGATTACAGATGTGTTATACTTCTATTCTTTACTTTTCATCGCAACTTTGACTATTTATCCTGAATTCAAGGTAAATAGCTGTGTATCCTGAAATTTAAAAGGGGTTTCAGAAAGCACAACTGTTTGACTTTGCTTAGAGTCAATGCCTTGCCTCTGCTTGCCGTAAGAAGTATATAATAATTACGTCTTTATTGTTGTTTATGATTTACAGCGGGAGCGGGCAACCTTTCCCACAACATCGTTTAGTTAAAAATAAACAAGGTCTCGAGATCGACCTATCACATTTTTGTATATGCGTGTGTTATCTATATCTACTTTTTAAGAACAAAGAGTGGTAAATAATGCAATATTCTATAAGTACTATACAATTTAATTAACAAACAAATTTTGTAATACAGTAGACGCTGCCTACTGTAATCATTTCGATGAAATGAGAACGCAACTGTTCACTGATGCACAGCGGAAATGTGCACATAAAAAGGTGGATGTGGACAGGAAAAAACTTGAATATCAAGTAATAAAAAAAAAACTTTAACTGTTCACTGCTTTTTCGGGATCATTAATAAAAATTAAACTGTCACAATTTTTCTGGAAATCCATACAAACCATTAAATATTAAAATCAAGAATTAGAAAAGGGTTAATGAACTGTTGTAAAACATTCAGATAGGAGTACAGACACAATACTTTCTTTCACGGAGTAAAGCCGCTGACATCCATACGAATTGTACAAAGCAAAAAAAATTACAATTATTATTAGTACACATCTGGGGAAAAAAAAAAACAGAAGCCTTGATTACAATTATTATTAGTACAAATCTGGATCAGGAATTCATAAATGTGATAACTTTTACTTTAACTGTGATCATAAAACGTGACGTACACTTAAATACAATACTTTTTTTTTTTTTAATGTGCAGATATATTTTTATATATTTACCGACCCGTGAGCATACGTGTTTTCACTGACTGATATGCATGCTGCGCGAGCTGAAAAACACTGAATAACTCTGTGAGGTCCAACACCCCCACCCTCGATCGGCCAACTACAGCTTCAATTGAAGACAGAGTAATATCATACTACTCTGTGATAGAAGAAACTGTTTAAATTGAAGCTGTAGTTCTAAATATGTAATCTGTAAGCTGAATTACTCCAGTTTACAAAGAAATAAAGGGGGGGGGAGCGATCACCAATTGACCTGCATCCGGATCCACGTGATCTAAATATGTCATAATCTACATATAAAGTAATTATTTTAGTTCTGCATTTTATACGGAGTGTAAATATGAAGTGTCTTTTAAAAAATCGATAATATGCTAAACTGACTGCACCTTTCTTTGCTTTCGTGCGCATTCCATAATAAAATGAAGCAAAAACGTGCTATAATATTTACTTAAAGTTTTTATTAGTTTTATGTAGAAAAAGGATCCAGATTACGATAAGTAACGGTTTTTTGTTTTTTTTTTAATGAACGTATGTGGGGGGCGCATGCATAATTTTATTTATATACATAATATATAAGTAGAAATATGTGCACATACACACTTTTTTAATTTTGTGCCTTTAACAATTTTATTAACTGCAAAGAAAGGACTAATACTTTCACGTTTATAACTTTTTTTTTTTTTTAATATTTTGAGCGGAATTAAAAGTGTTTCATTGAAAATTACAAAAAAGTATTCTCGATTTTCAAATTTTTCATTAAAAAAATTGCATATAACAAACAATACAATCCATTAACAAAAGTTAAGGCATTGGTAAACCACAAATGAAATAAAAAAAAATCATTTTCCAGAAGTAAAGAAATTTGGGTGCCCATAATGTGCTACATGGCTGTTTGGTATGATTCGGGCATGACTAATGCCAGGTTAAGGTGGATTATAGTTTGTTGCTTGAAGTTTGTGCTATTAAAACTAAGTATTTGACACACTTATCTTTTATAATACCTTTCGTATCAGCTAGAACTATATCGCTGTGTGATATAGTTCTAGCTGATAAACATGCCCTCTCCCCATGTGCCTTAGTTAAGCCAAGACTCTCCCACAAACCATCAACCAACCTCAGTATCATAGCAATTATCATTAACAGGAGTACCATCACTTCCTTCAAATATTAAACTTTAACTTGCACATAACTGAGAGCTCTTCAATGCATATTTACACAACTGCAGAAAAAATAGAGATGCAAATTTCCAAAAGTGTAAGTAATCGGGAAAAATTCAGATATACATTAAGCTGTTGCACATAAAACTAGGTTTCAGTGTTGAGCCCAATGTTTATAATGAGACTGACAGTATAATACATCTACAACAAGATCTGGAAAAAATTAGTTACACGGGCCAATAAATGGCAAGGGAAGGTGATGTGGGAAGTTTTTGTTGATGATTCTGCTCAGATAGTGAAAAATGAATGAGTATTTTGCATCTACATTCACACATGAGGAGTTATTCCGGAAGGGAAATGCCAGACAGTTATCAAACTCTGGCAGGGAGCTAAATGATTTTGTAATAACTGAGAGAAAGGTGGAAGAGAAATTGCTGAAGTTAAACATAAGGAATGCACCCAGGGTGGATGAGAGCTATCCAGTTACATTAAAGGAGGCAACAAAGGAAGTAGCAGTCCCTTAGCCATGATTATGAGGGCATCCTTGGACTCAGGGGAGATCCCATGGAATGGAGATGTGCAAATGTTTCCCCAATTCACAAAGGGGGGAATCAAAAATTGACAAGAATAATTTTTTTTTTTTTTTTTTTTTATGTGAACCCCAAACACAAGATGTATTAGATCCTATAGTACTTAGTACCGTGCTTGGATTGGAGGCTGAGAAGACGAAAGAAGATATTTGTTGACAATGGACTTGAACTTCTGTAGATTGTAATTTTCAGGAAATACGTATGAAGGAAGGTTGTTCCAGAAAACAGCAGTTGAATGAATAAATGAGGAAGATGAAAAGTTGGTTCTGTGGGTTTGAAGTTGGACAGTAAATGGATGTTGGTTGGTGGCAGCACGTGTTCAGACTGTTTCGAAAGAGAGAGCGGGAATTATAGAAGCCAATTCAGAAGAACAGTGCCCATGGAAGTATCTGTAGAAGAGGCATGCAGCAGAAACAGTACGTCTATGAGAAAGCGAGTGGACTCTGTTAGAGATGAATCATTAATTAACCTAACTGCCCTCTTCTGAATGGAATCAAGAAGCCTGAGAGACGTTTTGGGGGCACCACCCTAGATGTGGGAACAGTATTCCATGGCAGGGCGGATTTGCGATTTATACAGAGTGAGCAGCTGTTTGGAAGAAAAGTAATGCCGAGAGCAAAAGCCAAGTTTTTTAGATGCAGAGGAAGCAATATTTGTAATGTGCTTGTGCCAAGAGAGATTAGAGTCAGGGTAATCCCCAAAAGAGATATATCATTTTGCCTAGAAATCGGAGTGTCACTACAGATAAGCATAGGAGTAGAAGAATCCTTTTTGCGAGATATAAGACAAGACTGAGTTTTAGAAGGGTTGAAATTAACTATGTTGTCTTTGCCCCACTGGAGAATTACCTGAAGATCAGCATTTAAAGATTTTCGAGAAGTTGAAGCTGATTGAGCAGGACAAGGTTTCTCAAAATGGAAAGTGGAACGCAATGTGCTATCATCGGCAAAACTATGGATAGGATTTCCAGTCAATGGAAGAAGGTCTTAATATACAAGAGGAAAAGAGTGGGGGAAAGAACTGAACCTTGGGGGACACTGGCATTAGTGGAGAAGTTAGAAGACAGAGAGACATCTACCATCACCCTCAGTGAGCGATCAGAGAGAAAACTGGATAACCAATTACTAAAAACAGTTGGCAAACCATAAGATGGAAGCTTGTTTAGAAGACCTTTATGCCAAACACGATCAAAAGCCTTTGAGATGTCAAGAGCAACTTGTGTTTCACCAAACTTTTCCATTGAATTAGTCCATAAATGGGTAACATAAGGCAGAATATCACCAGTGGATTGACACTGACGGAATCCATACTGGCGATCATTGATCAGACAGAAGGTTTCTAGGTAGTTTAAGAGTTGGCGGTTAACTGATTTTTCCATTACTTTAGAAAGAGTAGAAGTAATTGGAATGGGACGATAATTGGATGGGAGCGTTTTGTCACCCTTTTTAGGAACTGGCTGGATATGAGCAAATTTCCAAGCAGAAGGAAAAACACCTTTCAAAAGTGAAAAAAGGCGGCAAAGAATAGGAGTAAGTTCAGGAGCACAGGTTTTTGGAACAAGTGGAGAAATACCATCAGGACCTGGAGCTTTCTTAGCATCAAGATTCATCAAAATCATTCTGATATCCTTTTGACGGAAGACCACAGGAGGCACTGAATGGAGTGTGTTGGGAATGGTGGGAGGTGTTTTACCAGATCATTAATACATGAGCTGGAAGAAAAATGGGATGCCAGCAGGTCAGCTTTATCCTTGGCTGAAGTGACAACAGAACCATCTGGTTTGGACAGAGGTGGGAGCAGAGATGGGCAAAAGTTGCGGCCAATAGCTCTGGCAAGAGACCAGAATGCTCGGCTACCATTAGGGCAAGAAGCAAGTTTTCTACTCTTAGCCTGTTCAAACTCTAGTTTGGACTGATTAATAACTGCTTTACAATTGTTGCGAGCTTTGGTGTAGGCAGAAAATGAAACTGAAGAATTAGAAACAAGCCAATTACGATATGCAACATTCTTCTCTTGAACAGCCTTAGCACATTTATTGGAAAACCAAGGTTTAGATAAAGGACGAGATTTTAAAGTGGAGTGTGGGATAAAGGATTCCATTCCTGCAAGAATAATTTCACTGACACGATCTGAGCAAACGTTGACATCAGAAGTTTTGAAACAGTAATCCGACCAAGGAAAAAAAGAAAAGAAGTCATGCAGGTTGTCCCATTTTGCATTCTTGTAATGCCAAACAACACGAGGTTGGGAATAGCCATGAGATAAAGGTTCCACTGGAGAATAGAAAATCACCAAGTTGTGATCTGAAGTGCCTAAAGGACCTCTCACTTCGACCGTTACAGACGGTTAGTTTAACCGTCCTGTTTAAATTACACACCTGTTAGTTTAACTTCTGTTCCAGGGAAAATAATATAGTCACTGGTTAAAGAAGAACTGCAGGATCATCTGGAAAAGACTGTAGTTATAGTTCAGACCAGGGGTGGCTCGTCCGTAGGCACTGCAGCATCCCCCAGTTATTTAAATCTAGATATATACAGTGAACGGAGTTATATAAAATTTTGTGAAGAACAATGCAACAAATGTATATTTTTATTAACAGGACCCGCATATAGTGTTCGCATCCTCTATTTCCAGTAATCATTTCAATAATAAACGAATAAAAACACAAAATCGTTTCCAACTTTGAAGTTTAATTAACTGGCCTCACTGTTTGCCAGGCAGTGACACATTTTGCATTCCAGTGAATATCTGGTAGTTGATTGCCATTGGCAACTTGCCAACATACATTTTTATAGGTGAAAGGAATCAGTCACTGTAAAGCACGCAGTGCAGATTTCATTGTTGACCATGATGGGTGTGTAGCCACAATGTCAGTGTCTTTTTGTTATTTTCCCGAATTCCCATTAAATAACTAAATAATATCAGTGTTAAGTTAATATTCAACATTCAATTACAGACCTGTAATTATGTGATTACAGCTTAATTGCGAATTAAGCTTGAACTTGGTAAGTTGAAGTTATATTACGAGGTGATGTGTAAGTAAAAAGTGATTTCTACGACGTGATTTTGTGAAATTTGATTGGATCATGGCCTCCATGCTTCCCCATGAAGTAAATCGTGTTACAGTGAATAAACTTCAGCAACTTAGTTTTTCACAATTATCTCTCCAAGAAAAAAATGTCATTAAAAAAGAAGGCTGCCCCACACCAAAGATTCAAATTTCTCAGCAAGGAATAAGTAATAATAAGAAATATATTTTAAGAAATAAGATTATGAAAAAGCATATGACAATGTAAACCGGGAAAAACTTTGGCAGGTTCTACGTGAAGAAAATATCCCAACCACCCAACTCCGGAAAGCGATCCAAAGCCTATATAAAAACTCAAGTCTGTATGAAATATTCTAATGGCCAACTATCAGACCCAATTAACACTAATAAAGGAGTCAAACAAGGATGTGGACTATCACCAAATTTATTTAATATCTACACATCAATAAAATTCTTAAAGAATGGAAACAAACAATTAACAACAGGAATAAAATCCAAACTATATTATATTGTTGTTATTGTTATTTGGTTTTTCAGGAGCATTAGCAACTAAGGCCATATTGCTCCGGGATATGCGGTGGTTATTCCCTGACCTTTCCGCATCCTCCGTATTTGGTGGTGACGGGCTCGAACCCTGGTCTAATCAAGAAGCGTGTGCTACGCACTGCTGCTCCTTCCCACCTGGCTACGGAGGCGCCACTATATTATATGCTGACGATCAAGTTATAATTGCAAAATCCGAAGATGAACTACAGATAGCAGCAAATGAACTTAATAAAATAGGTAGAAAGTACGAGATTAAAATCTCCACCTCAAAAACAAAATCAATGGGACTACGTGGAAAAAACATACAAAGAGTCAAAATTGATAATGATGATAAAATAATAGAACAAATATCTGACTTCACCTATTTGGGAAATCTAATATCAAATGAAGGGAAAGACATCCACACTAAACTACAAAAATATAATAAAATGAATGGAACAATTAAATGCCACTTCGGAAAACAAATGACAACCGAAACAAAATTACGACTGCACAACATCACTTCAAAATCAGCCCTCTTCTACAGCTGTGAGACTTGGGTCATAAATAAGAAAGATGCACACAAACTAGAAGCAGCACAAATGAGATTTTTAAGACCATTATTAGGCTTTACAAGACTAGACCACCAAAGAAATTTAGATATCTGCGAGAAATTAAAAGTAGATAACATAGTAAATGACATAAAATGGTATCGGGAAAACTGGATCAGCCACATAGAAAGAATGAACCCAGACCGGATCCCAAAATTAGCCTTTAACTACAAACATACAGGCAAGAGAGATGTTGGTCGACCAAGACAATGATGGCGAGATCAAGAGCTACAACGGAACAGGTCTTAAAAGACCTAAGCCGGACCAAGTTCATGATGATGAAGAAATATATTCGCAATTTTAAAACTGAATGGTACCAAAGGAAAAGTTGGCTTTGTGGTTGTGAAGTTAAAAATGCATTGTTTTGTTTTCCATGTTTACTGTTCTGAGGTGACTTAACATGGATAAAAAGTGGCTTTACAAACATAAACAGAATGAAAGAAAAAACTCTTAAACATGAAAGTTTGAAGAAACATATTGATAATGTGATTTCACTATCGCTTTTAGGAAGTGTAAACATTAAAGAACAGCTTAGTGAAGCCTACAGACTTTCAATCTGCAAACATAAGGAACAGGAAAGTTACCGAGAATCGTGAGGTATTATCTAAAATAATAGACTGCATTAAATCTTGTGGATAGGTTGAAATTCCTTCATATGGACATGACGAAAAAGACGATTCTAAAAATCCAAGAGTATTCGGAGGATTAATAAATTTCGCCTGTACATTAGATTCCAATTTAAAGAACCGTTGAGAAATTAATGCAGCATTTAAAGGCATTTCAAAAACTATTCAGAATGATATTCTTGGCTGTTTGCTGCAGATATGCCGGGATGAAATAAAAAGAGAAATTCAAGAAGCTTCATTCGTATCTGTCGTGGCTGATGACACAACAGATGTTTCAGAACATATACAAATGGTAACTGTTCTGAGATATGAACTGAATGGAGACATTTTTGGGGTTTTTTTCACTCCGGAAAACAAAATGGCAGATGGAATATCGAAGTGCATTCTAGATCAGTTAGACATAATCCTTGAAGGAAATACTCAAAAACTGGTTGCTCAGACATTTGATGGCACAAGTATGATGAAAGGCAAGAAAGGAGGAGTTCAGGCTAAAATAAAAGAAGTGTACAAAAATGCACATTTTATTCACTGCTATGCACACCAATTGAATCTGATGATGAGAAATGTAGCAAGTAGTACCCGAGCTCAAGAATATTCTTTTTGAACCTCGTGTCGATACCAACGTTTTTCTCAAGATCACCATAGCATCTCTCTGTTCTCAGAAAGAATACGCACAGCCATGTTGCTCGACCTTCCCCTACAAGATGGAACTTCAATATACGCACAGTGAACAGCGTTTATGAAAATTTTGAATCCTTAAAAAATTGCATGGAGGAACTACAAGCAACAGCAAATGCAGATAAGATGATTTCAGAATCTTGAGTAATGAAAAATTCCAGTTCTGGTTAGAACTTTTCCATCAGATAATGCCTCACGTGGAAGTTATTTATAATCAAATGCAATCTCAAGAAATTGAGGCAGTTAAAATACATGTATATATAGGAAACTTTAAGAATGCCATTCTAAAAATCAGGAATTCAATGTACAGTCAGTCCTCGTATAACACGTGTTTGCACTACACGAATTCGATCATACACGATTTATAAATAGGGGAATGATATCTTATATAACACGAACCGAATTCGCTTATGCATATTATGGCAGTCGAACGCAGAATCACCCCAACCGAACGCAACACGATAGGAATGAAGAGAAGATTCTGAAAATGTATTTATGTTTTTTATATCAGTGAAGAGGAAACATATTTCATAACGCAATCGGTATAATCGCAAATACAATTAGATCAAGTTTACTACCAGTTTATAACAGATTCCACTAGCAGAAACGCAACTGGAAATTGTTTTTATTGTTTTATGGTAGTAACCCCTAGAAATGTGCTTTAGTAAAATGTGAGGTGTTAATAGTGTATCTCTGCCTTTACGGTGTTGTTTATTCAGTTGCTTTATGTGTATCAAGCGTGCCTCCTTATTTTGTAATTGTGCTTTATTCCCTAAAAATGAGTAAAATACTTAAAAGTGTGAAAAGGAGGCGTCCTGGTGAAGACTGCAGATTCACAGAGAAAAACAAAAGCAATATCGATAAACAGAGGCGGACTGAGTCAAAAATTCTTACCCGGGGAAATTTATAGTGGCCTCATACTATGGTTTATGGCCAAAATCACACTGGCCTCCGGCCCACCGGGGGTTTCCCCGGTAAGGCTTATGGCCAGTCCGCCTCTGTCGATAGAGAAAAAATATGAAATTGTGAAACGCTTTGAGCGAAATGAAAGACCATGTGATATTGCACGTGCTACAGACCTAAATGAGGCAACGCCGAGAATTCCAAAGAATGCAGAGAAAATAAAAACAACTTTCATAGTAGGAACAACTCAAAGTGTAATTAAAATCCATTAGATTAGCATTAGCATTAGCATTAGTAGAGGCATATGATGCAAGAAAGCAAGCTTATGCAGCATCAGCCAAAAAAAAACAAAACACACCACTCCCATTTCACCCCTCCGTTCGCTCGAAATACCTGTCCAGTTGAGCCTTAAATTTGTTTAGGCTATCAACTTCAAC